>NW_016169695.1:13414-16987 GCF_001687245.7 Rhagoletis zephyria
CATATGTATGTACGTATGTACATATATTCAGCGCAGAGCAAATGAATGAATGAAGTGCCAAGCAGTTGAAAGCGCGCTGAAACAAATAAAAGTAAAAAATAGTTATGCAGATGTTCATGTGCATCTCTAGCAGCGTGTGAATGTGGGGCGTTAAGGATATGCAGCATGGCTGAGTGGCAGCGTGGCAGCTTGGAAGGCAGGCAGGCAGGCCGACCGCCGGCAGCTGTCAAAAATGTCATTTACGCTTCGGCATTGCCGCAATGGACACATGTTAAAGACATTGCGCAAGTTTTATATTTCGCTTATTTTCATATGTTAGGCTTGAAATAACTGCATACATACATGCATTGTTATATCTGTATGAAAAAATTCGATAGCATTGCTACAAAACTTTTTTTTTTTGCCCATAACTGTTAAATGGCTTTCCCATCGCACTCGCCGTATTTGGCCAGGAGGGTGTTGCCAGAAATGTCCACAGCAGCATTCCAACAAACATTCCAGCGGCTGTAAAAATTTTAAGACATGTAAAAAGACAAGCAGACCTATTCAAGCCACATGTGCACAATTTTTCATGCATATAAAATTTATACCAAGCAATTTTATGTGCAAGTACGTCAAAAAAATTGGAAAATGTGTTCAAAACATGCATTTAATAGTGCTTCGATCGAAGGCACACACACAAAAGCATCCACACACACACTCGCTAGAGGTGGTTGCTAGCAGGGACGTGAACCGGTTTTGAACTGTAAAAACAGCTACTTTCTGTTACCTAGCTTAACCATTAACCGAACCAATATTTTCCACAAATGTCTGATCCGAACCGGAAACCGAACCGTTTTTCATAAAGGTTTAAACCAATTTCGTTTCAACCAATTTTCAATAGATAAATCTACTCCCTTTTTTCTTTTTATTAAGTATGGTAATACATACCATGTGGCAATATCAAATGTAATGGCAACCTATCTCATTTGACAGACACGTGACACTTATGCTTGCACGTTACTTTTTTTTTTTATTTCCGAACCAGCTTCAAAGACCTAAATTCCGCTTTGGTAAACCAATCAAAAAGCAAAAACGGTTCGAACCGCAGAGCCGAATCGACCAAATTTTTCATCCGGTTTACGTCCATGTCTAGCAACCATTCGGGATTTGAAAGGGCGTAGAACACAATTGTGGAAACGGCCAAAAGCAGTACATATATTCGGCATTATAACCGCCTACCGAAAGTTGGGCGCAAATTTTTCTGATCTAATTAACGAGCGAAGCAAAGTCCCTCCCCAGCTGATATTTCTAAAATATCGAGTACCGTTATCTTCAACTAACAGGTACCGCATCGAAAACTTACGGCCAGCTATTGCACGCTTTTGTAGTAAATTGTTCCTGAGCGGTTCAGTTCTACGGCCCTCATCATCTTTTTCGTCATCAGATTAAAGAAATCATACGAAATGAAGTCACCTTTTCTGAAACGTCATTTGGCATTAAACAGCTCGGAGAGGTTCTTCCCAATTCTAACGGAGCTGGTGATTTTGCTCAACGTCATTTTACACAGCCGTATCAGTTTCGTGGGGATAACAAGTTCAGACATCGCGGCATATAGGTGACTCCTTTTAGTGCTGTCGAAAGCAGTTTAACGTCGACAATAGGTGTAGATCCTTTTCTCACGGGTCTTTTCCAATATTTGACGTACTCTGAATACATGATCAAGGGTGAATTTGCTATGTCTAAAGCCACACTCATTGACGGTGGGCTTCAGTCTTTCATACAATATGTTCGATAAGACCTATAGCAGAAGCTTTGGCTTACAAATAACTTAGTCGTAATGCGTTTTTAGCGTGTAGCCAGTCCTTAGGACTGCAATTTCCTTCAGTGAAGAACAAATATAGCTGAGTCGCCTATATTCCGGAGGCGACTAGTACCTGGCAATCCAGCGTTGAAGATGTTAGAACATTCTATGTGTCAGTAACATGTCTAATTCTCTCCTTAAATAATTGAAGGATAGCCATCTACCCAGTTAGAAGTGTGCTCCATTTTTTACCACCAAATCAGGAGTACTGCCATACTTATCTTCCACCGTGTGACCACCTCTATGGCGTCCTTCCTCGTCATCCCAACGCAAGCGTCAAGCCGTCTCCCGCAATATCACTTTGACCTGGTACCCAGATCTACTTAGAAAATATTCGCACGAGACCAAAAACGGCAGGTTAGCTGTTCGCCCCTCGGCTATCCGAAGGAATGTTTACTTTCACACCCCACATCGATTACGAAGATAGCTTCTTGAGTCCAGTCGCTATACGTAGTGTTCTGTGCTATCAGTCAGTTATGGATTGAGTTAAGTACCATATAAATTCAAAACCGAGAATCTGCCGACTTTCTTTTCACTATTTTCTACGATTTTATGGTCTTCATAAAGTAAAGTGCTTCTATTACCGTATCACAATGTGTCAAAGGCGGTACCTTTTTCCCGGATTTGGGTTAACCAGTTCGTATGATTTCTGAACAGTTCTGGAGGATGTGAAAAATATGGCGACTGTATAAAATTTCAAGGAAGTCCGAATGGACAGACGGTGTCGCAAAAGGAGAAAGTTTAATTATGTTACAACAACAACTATTTAGCAACATCACACTCTTCTCCATCACCTTAAAAAGTGAAATAAAACACGGAGTCGGTATCAAACACTTGTTCAAACTCACAACTCTAGCACTCAGGCTGCATTTTTTTCATATGCATATTTAATTTTTATGTTACATGCACCCATGACCACAGAGATTGTTGCATAATTGATATGGCAGCCTGCAATGTTAGCAACATTTGAACAGCTTCAACTAACAACCAAATTCGGGCTGGTTTCGTTACGGTACTGTCGCTTATTTCAATTATGATTAAGCATTGTGTAACAATTGATTTGTGTGGACTGTTTGCTGTAGGGAATTCAAAAACAATAACATGACAAATAGATACATAAATGTATGTATATATTTTTATTTTTATTTTGAGGCAACATGTGCTCACCGCCAGCAACGGGGGGTCGCCTTTTTTTTGCTTATGACACCAACAGATGATGGATGGCGGTGCAGTTGAAGGGGTAAAAGCATAAAAAAGCTAAAAAAAGTATTTAACAAATAAAAAGTAAGATACAAATGTGTGAATTGACGGGTCAATAAGTGTTTTCACATGTACGAGTACTCGCTTGCCTGATCATGTATGTATGTACATGACAGCTGGCATTGGCGTCAGTAAATATTAAACAAATGTGTTTAGGACTTTTACTAGACTTGAAGAGTTTAAATCATTTTACGAGTATACAATAAACATTTTATTAAAAATGTGTGATCACTGGCANTACAATTTTTCCAAAGATAGCCAGGCCTCTTGAGCTAAGCTTGTACTAGTCATAAGTGCTTAAAACAATGCTCAATCGAACTCTCAGTGACCCACGCACATTTCCGTATCTCAAAGAGTTCACTGTGGACTCAGTAGGCTAGTCTCAGAGTATGAAGTTCAATCCGATCCAGGGATGTGAATGGGTTTTGAACCGGAAAACCGCTTTTTCTATTAATTAACTGAACCATTAA
>NW_016169696.1:0-16987 GCF_001687245.7 Rhagoletis zephyria
CTAGCAGAGGCAATATTTGTGCGTGGGCATTTTTTATCTTGATAAAAGCCTTTGTAAGATGGCTATTTTTGCCGGATTTAATCACTTAAAAAATTAAAATATTGTACTATTTCACACCCAAATATATAATAACAAATATTTTAATAGAGAATCGCTAGATTTTTGCTTTATATTAAAATATCAATAATATCGCCGCCATGAAGCTATCGCGCATATGAAAATTTAGCTGTCAAAGTACCAAATTGTTGGCAATATTTATCAAGATAAAAGCTCTGATAATTATTGCTTGCCAAGAGCATAATGGCGGTCAAATTTTTCAAAATTGATTACTTCGCTCGAAACTTGTTACTCTGGGATTTTTAATCTGATCACGAATTTTTAAAATTCAAAATGGGGTTCCAATATGGCGGGCAAATTTAAAATAAATAATAATAAAACTTGCAGTTGAGCCGCAATATTTGGGAAACCATTTTGAAAATTGAAAACATTTGTATGGGTGTCGTAAAGCGCGCAAAAAAGAGTATATTTTACCTTAAAGCTAACTCTTCACAAAAATAATTTTTATAAATTTCAAGTCGTAATTCAGCGAAACTATTTAGTTTCCTTCTATTTGAAAATGCAATTAATTCAACTTCTAGGTTCAATTTGTGCATTTTCTTCCATGTAAAATATGCTCGACAATTTCGTTTGTATGAAAAACAATGCCTAGCACCATCAGCAAAAAAATTATTAAAACTCAACGCGATTTTATAAGGCCTGGAAGTTTTCACTTTAAACTACTGAAATTTAATGAGCTACAAAACTGCATACCAAAATTTTTATAAAAATTCCAAATAAAAAGTTTAAAATTTTTGGGTGAAAAGGTTAAAGTTTGTTGCATTTTCATAATTTTTGTATGTAGTTTGAAATGTGGATTTATGTGGCGCTGGTTAGGTAAAAAGCTTAACTTTTATAAAAAATATAGACATTAAATAAACAAAAGAAAAAATACCAAAACAGTCAAAATTGACTTACTCAGCTGACCACAAGTGTATGTAATTAAATGACTTTCAAAAACATTTTAGATTTTTAAAGTCGGCTAAAATCAATCAAACAATATACAATGTATGTATATTAGTGCATCAAGTAGAAAAGTAGCGGCTTTTAAAATAAAAAAATTGGTGGGTTCAGCGACTATAAGAAATCTACTTCCATGCTGTATTCGACCCTAACTATGTACAATCCGCACTATGTTGAGATTGAGGTGTATTTTCACTGGCGCACCATGTCATTAATAACTTTTGTGCTAAACGTTAATAAGATTTTTTAAATATATTTTTTTATAATTTACATTTTGTTTTAATTTAAATATCGAAATTTTAGTAGCGTTTCGCACTCAAGAATAAATATTTTTTGATTGCCGTCGCTCAAATCATATGTATTTACATATACACATAAGTGAATCTGGAATAAAGTATCACTTTGAATTCCCTTTAAATATTCCTGATAGTAAACAGCCAACATTTACGGCAAGCCACTGCCATAATTAAGAAGAACCAGCCCCTGCTTATTGTTTACACACAAACTTACTACGAAGCAAATTTTAATCAAAATGTGTTAGAATGCACTCAATGGCACAAAATTTTAACAATCACTCCGATAATAAATCTGTGAATGCAAATAAATTACATTAAAACCGTTGATAACTCGCAAGCAATTTTCGAGTAACATATAAATGCAGATAAACATATGTACATATATACATATATGCAACTCATCTTTTCACTTACATACATACATATCTATGCACATATGTCCATGTACGAATGTATGGCACCAACACGCATGGCCTGAAACAGAAATAATGATAGCGACAAAGGACTTCAGTTTCAATGCCAATGCCACGTTACGTATACGCCACGACGAACACGTTAATCCCATTAAATTTTTGAAACAAGCTTATAAATCCTAAATCAATATTAAAATAGTTATAAAGTGTATCAGACACTCACCTGATTTTTTCACACCAGGTAAAATTCTAATAAATCACACCGGCAGCGCGAAACTGACGCCTACAAACTGGGTTTATAGGTTGCAAAGGTATGTAATTTTATGGCGGTTGACAAATGTGCGGTATAAAATGTCAACTTTTGCAACAACAAATATAATTAAAGCAACTAATTGGGCCGTACTGCGCATGTTTGAAAAAGAAAGTTACAGCTGTTGGCGTGGTGACCCAGTAGAGATCGGCCATACATTCTATTATGATAAAAAATTATGGTTAGTAAAAGACCCCCTTACGCTAGGAGTTATGTTGTTAAAAGGAAAAGTAAACTGATTAGTAAAACGGAGATATGTATTTTTGGCGAAAAAACGGTAATATTTGGTAAAAAATTAAAGGATTCACGATTTGGATTTTTTCGAGACTTTTCAAGATTCACGCTCCACTAAGCATTCCAGATTTTTCGGGACTGTTTGTGTTTCAGTTTTCAGATCTTTTCGATACTTTTAGGAACTTTCAGATCTGCATCGAATCGATTAAGACTTGAGTAGTGTGTGAAATTTTGTCGAAAACGATACATATCTTCCCCTTGTGGGAAGCAACGCGAGCAATGTGCGATCGATATTGGGAGCTGAAGGAGAAAGCAAGACCCATTTTCCATTATACCGTTATTAAGACATCGAGGCCAAAGTACTTGGGTAACAGGGAAAACACCAAAACAACTATAAGTAATTTAGGCGTCTTAAGGAAGGTTTAAACACCAGATCCTGCAAGAACAACTACACCGATCTAGTGACCAATGTTCCTAACATATTTCAATCATGGAGGGAACACTGGCGCAAGTCGACGAAATCGATACCATTGGCCTCAACAACCGCACCGCTTGTGCTGCTTTTACCAAGTTGAATATGGAAGCAAAGCGAATAAGTCTGAAGGTTAACGNATGTCAGGCAGGGTTGTATGAAATTGGGCCGATTTCGCTTATTTTTATTTTAAACGAAGAAGGGATTTTCTTCATAAAATGTTTGTTATAAATGTCTTAATTTTAAGTGTGAAGTTTTATTCGCAAACTTAGAAAATAAGAAATTGTTTCACTGTTAAGACACTTAAGATGCGTTTGTGTTTGGATATAATGCCAACCAACAGAATAAATATTACATGTAGATATTGTCTTCCCAGATAGCGCATATTCAATTCTGCCTAAATTACAAAACATCATTTTTGCCCACTCCCAAAGGTTTAAGGTAAGGGAAAAATTGATATTTTCAAGCACTATGTACACATATGTATTTTTTTAAACAAAGTTTTTTGCTGAGAACTTATTTAAATTCCAAAAACCGAATGCCAACTTGAATTATAAAGAGCACAATAAAAGAGCACAAAATTCTATGTAAAGCAAAACTCTCTGGGAATTCTACGAGACATCTGCCGGTCATATGACCGGTCATCTAAATGGTATTTCTGCAGTCTTTTGGCATCATATTTTACATCAGAATTGAAGGGATTTCTGAAAAATCTGACTAGTTCTTTTGTGTAACTGTGATTTTTCATCCCTTGTCAACATATGGCCTCGGTTGATGTTAACTTAAGGTCGTTTTTAACTGCCTTAAGATTTACGGGACATTTTTATAGCGTTTGTTATATGTTTGGTTTCTATTTGAGTGTATTGAGAATCGGTCAGTCTGAAAAGGCCTTGTAGGGAAGACAATAGGTTTGTTCGTCAAAAATCCAGCGAGAATTACCACTCACAATATCAGATAGTAAGAAAAAATGCTCCCAAATTCTTTTTCATGTAGAGAAACTTGCAATTTTCTGTACGAACGCAAATTTGCAAGTTTTTCTGCCAGCTAGTGTCCACGGTAGCATTTCAAACAAAAGAAATTTGTATAGAATTTTTAAAATTCTTTCAGAGGGGCCAAAAACAGGATCTACGTTTATATATCTTGTCACCCCGACTTTCTTCAACATACGTTTCAATTTCTTTGTCGGGTTTACTATATCGACTCTGGTTGAGATTGCATTCGATTAAGAATACAGTTTTTTTTGCCGAGTACCTTTCAAATCATTGGTTTTAACTAAATTAATTAAGTAAACAAGTATTAACTTACATTTTTCATTTTAAAATCGCTCCAGTTTGTAAATTTTGAAATTTAACGAACTTGTTTATTCAAATTATCGTCGACAAAAATCAAACCATGTGCCACAATCATATGTTTTTCCTAATTGTAAATTCTTGCTGGCAAAATTTTTTCCGGCTCGAATTTGTAACTTCTTTCCAAGAAATAGTCTTTTTACTCGTGATTTATTTAAATAAAACATGTGAAATTTAGTTGAAACATTTTAGCCGTTTTTAGCCGGTTTTATTTGCCAATTTAGCCGGTTCGTCCAAAAAGTTCTGGCAACACTGATGGCGCCGCTCAGCCGCCTGCCGCTTCGCCGCTCATTGCGTGGCCTGTACTATCCTCGTCCTACAAATGAGATGAATACAGTGGGTCGTCGATGATGCCTATAGTGACCATATGTCATCCCATGGATTGTGCCCCGCAATCAGTCCTATCAAAGCTCGTAGATCACTCGTTCCTTTTCTGAGAAGGAATTTTTCTACCTCCCTGTCAGGCGCTTTCACGAAACACTTGGTTGTTCTGCAGGTATCAACCCCACACCAACGGCTCTCATAAGTTTTATTTATGAGATCCTTGATGTACCAGACCATTCCCGCTATGCTTGGCCCTAACATTGGCTCCGGTGCAACTGGATGCTCCAAAGAACCACAGTACACCAATTCACCCGTTCATTTCCTTAAACACCGTAATGACATCGCACTCACACAAGTTCAAGCCCATTCCACCTTGCAACGGAGTTCAGCCTTAACTTACATTCCTGGCCAATCTTTGAAGAGGTGCGAGCGGATCCAAGGCCTTTAGAGTAGTTTGACTGTCACTGCAGATCCTGATCTTATGTCCACGCCATCTTTAGCCAATTATCCAGTTTTCCACTTTCAGTGTATGGAAAATTTTCAACGAGCTTCCCAGGAGAGTATTTGGATCTCTCTATTGCCCCATTGTAGGAAATCTAACGACGAACTTTCATTCAAAGGAGATTCCATGTATCAGTTTGTCATAAGATGCCAAAAGCAAAGGGAATTGTTCTGACCACCTCCTAAACTACTCTCTGTGCCGGGAATTCTGATCGTCGTACCACAGTCGAAAAGAGTACAGTCGTTGACAAATCCAACAAATCATTAACAGCGGGTCCTGACGTTGTATTCCTGGCGCACGTAATGCCTATACATACGTTTCTCTGTAGCCTGTTTAACACAGAAACCGTGGTGTTGACCATAGTTCTGCGCCAGCAAACTAAAGCAGAGTACGTGATGATTGGTCTGACTAAAACTATGTTATTCAGAATACCTTAGGCGGTTTCATGCTCCAAGTCTTACTTAAGGCTCTCCGACGCTAACCGAAAATTTTCAGCGCTTGTTTTATCTTCACTGGAAGGTTGAGACCTTCCAATTATCTTTTCCACGTAAACAACTCTCTGACTCTATTCTGTATCAGTGAAAAATTCTTGTCAAAGTTTTTTTACAGAAAAGTTTTAAGTTTGTCACAAGGCGAATTAATATAAGGTGATAGCAGGAGAACAAAAACAAAAATTTACATGTATTTTGTTTTTGCTTTGGCGGCATAAACTGTCAAAATCTGTAAGAGTGTGTGTAGAAATTCAAACAAAATTTTTCAATTTGATATCAGAAGCCGTGCGGCGAAACACATACACAAAATCAGCTGAGCTAGTAACACCACCTTATATTAATTCGCCTTGGTTTGTCAGTTACAAAAGTTTTGTCAGCGATACAGAACTGGGCTATAGGGTTGCCTTCCTGGGATAGACAAAAAGACCCTACAAAGTGCACCAATCATTAATCTTATTCAGGATTCTCTGCCTTTTAAGACAGACCTCCCTGAGAGACCTCATTCACAGCACTTTCCGCTTTGGCATGCATGTTGATGAACACTCAGGGCTATTCACCAAACCCCCTAATCTAAAGTACTTCTCGACCGTGCGCTTCAGACTTTTCAGCATGAAGGATGTCAGACTGATTGGCCTGAAGCTTTTTGCCGGCGCAAAGTCATCCTTTGCTGTTTTGGGAATGAAGACTTCCCTGACTATTCCGAAGAGTGGGAACTCTTATTAGAGCTCCTATAAGCCTGTCTCCCCACACTTTAGCATTTTCGAATACACACCATCTGGTCCAGGTGACTTAAAGGCGTCAAAAGAGGCTAAACAAACCCTCACTGACTCCTCAGTCATCACCCGTGATGCTATGTACCAGTTTAGTCTGATGGCTCTTCCCGTCGCGCTGTCCTCCACCATATCTCTGCCTGTGTCGAGAATCAACCTACTACCCGGATATTGAGTTTCCAAGAGAGTTTTGTACGTATCTAGCAATGACGTGATATAAGTTCCATCAGATTTTCTGAGTCGAGCCTAACCGTCAGGTCCCCATGAAGTACCTTATACAGCCTGGCAGACTCTTTCATGTTCTCGAATTTTGGCTTAATAATTGTTTTTGACGGCCGGTAAGCAGTGCGCGCTTCCACTCCGCAGGGCCTGGGTTCAAGCCCTGGTCAACGTAACATCGCAAAGTTGTAGAAAACAGGTTTTATCTTAACAACGGTCGCCCCTCGGCAGGTAATGGCAAACCTCCGAGTGTATTTCTGCCATGAAAAACAGCTTCTCATAAAAATACAATCGCCGTTCGTAGTCGGCGTAAAACTGTAGGCCCCTCCTCTTTGTTTATTCATCTTATGCTTCATATATTCATAGTACTATGTGACAACATCAAGTCGCACGCCAAAATCGGAGGAGAAGCTCGGTCAAACACTAACATATGTGTAAGCGCCAATCTATTACTATATTATTATTATAACTATTTCTTCAGCATTTCTTGAGTTCTGCCTACCACACTTAAAACCTAAAAAGGATTGCTTATTCTTCTTCTTTATAGGCTCTAACCGCTTAAGCGATTTTGGCCGAGTTCAAAACTGCTTCCGGTTAAGAAACCACCCCCTCCCAGCAATGGATAGTGCGCTTGGATTGGGGACCGCCACGTAAAATCCACTTCAAATGAAAAAGAGACACAAAGTCTCGTATGAGACCCCTTCTTTGATGACGACCAAGGCAAACGCTTAAAGGATTACGATTTGAGGGCATGTCAAGACCCTTAATGGGGGAGGTGCGTATCCCTGGCTGGTTGATGTACTCGTAAGGATAAAAGCTGACATCACCGCCAACTAAGAAATGGGTTGGGCGGGGCAAGGCAAGCAATATCTGGAGCCTTGCGACGGCTACTACAGCTGCCATGTAAAGGGGCGCAGATTCGGTATTGGACTTGTTGTGGGGTAGAGTCCGTCGCCGAGTACTGTTGTTGTTGTTGTAGCGGCTACTAAACCTCGCTAGGGTCGGCTTGTCCATAAACGTTGTCGGTAGGCTCAGCTAAGCGGAGGCCTATGAAGTGTGCAACTTCCATCAAGTCTGTCCGTAGGGACGGAGCGTTAGCTGGGTGGGGTTTTGGGGGCATGCGAAGAGGTGCCGTGAGTCGTGTGGTGACTCTCCGCATGCCGAGCACTCATTTGGCACATCTGCGACCACTCTGCTCAGGTACGAGTTTAGCCTGCTGCAGTAGCCAGAGTGCTGTCGTTCACCCCGGTGGACGAGCGTCTAGCCACAATCCGCATCAAAACGAGATTCTTCAACATCAGCGTTTGGAGCGCATATACGAGCGCTGCTCGCGCCGTGAATCAAAATCGTGCTTGGCCACTGTTGGAAAATTCACCCTACACGACGAAACGTCCAACAACGGACTGAGGCTGATCGACTTCTTCGGGCCCGAAACATGGTAGTATGCAGGCTATATCCGGAACGAAAAACGAGAAACCAAATCCAGTGTTTTAGANCCCCGGTGGACGAGCGTCTAGCCACAATCCGCATCAAAACGAGATTCTTCAACATCAGCGTTTGGAGCGCATATACGAGCGCTGCTCGCGCCGTGAATCAAAATCGTGCTTGGCCACTGTTGGAAAATTCACCCTACACGACGAAACGTCCAACAACGGACTGAGGCTGATCGACTTCTTCGGGCCCGAAACATGGTAGTATGCATACGTGCACTCCAAGGCCCAAACATCGACTCGGACTACACCTTGTTTCAACCAAGATACGCACCCGCCTCTGTGCAGCAAAAAATATTCAAGGCAAGGTTAACGTCGAAAAGCTGCAGTCACAGTTACTCTACTGAATGGCAGCAGCACGCGAAGTTGTAGAAAGGACGAGCCTGAGGCCCCAGTCGATGTAATTACGCGGCTTAAAAACAACCAAAGCTTATGGAGCTGATAGCCTGCCAGCTGAGCTATTCAAGTACGGCGGCGAGGAGCTAATAAGGCGCTTGCATCAACTCTTATGCACAGTATGGTCAGATGAACGTATACCCGACGATTGGAATTTAAAGGTGTTCTGCTCAACCCACAAGATAAGCGGGATCAGCCTTCTAAGCATAGGTTACAAGGTCTTATCGGCGTATTGTGTGAAAGACACCCACCATCAACGAACTGATTAGGCTTTATCTGTGTGGTTTAGACCTGGCAAATCCACCATGGGCCAGATATCCACAATATGCAAAATCTTCGAAAAGACCTGCGAGAAAAGGATGGAGACTTACCATCTATTTGTAGACTTCAAAGCCGCTTTCGACAACACTAAAAGGAGATGTCTGTACGCCGCGATGTCTGAATTTGGTATCCCCGCGAAACTGATACGACTGTGTAAAATGACGTTGAGCAATACCACTTCCGTCAGAATTGGAAAAGACTTCCCCGAGCCGTGAGATTTCTTTAATCTGATGTTGGAGAAGATAATAAGAGCCGCAGAACTGAACCGCTCAGGAAAAATTTACTACAAGACCGTGCACTGCGAAGGAAAGAGTTCCATTGCGAAGGAAAGACCAAGTGGGGAAGGACTTGGCTTCACTTGGCATTTCCAATTAGCGTCAGCTGGCACAGAAGAGCAGCGACTGGCGTGCTTTGTTAAACTCGGCCGAACTGGCGCTAACCTAATGCTAAAAACTAAGCAATTGCTTTTGTTAAAATTTCATACCTTTTACTAAAAGGTCTGAAATTTTAAGAAAAGGTAGGTTTTATGCATACGGCCCAATATGTTATTGTTTGGCAATAGTTTTCCTCAGATTTGTTTCGTTTCATGATTAAATTCACTTTGATTTGTATTGCACATAAATATTTATTTAAAAATATATGTACATAATATCAGGGTAGGCAAAAATTCGGAGTTCGAGCGAGCAAACTCCTACTAAATGCCTCGCAGGCAACAAGGCGTTCGCAGCTCGTACTCGAAGCAGCCATGAGGCGAGGCACGAGAAGTGTGGCTTGCTCCGCAAACGAGCGAGCGCCGCTTGTTTGCTCGCGCTCCTGTTAAACGAGCGAGGCTGCTGTGTGTTACCTCGCTCGCAGTGTTCAGGCGAGTAGCTGTCTATATACTCGCTCGGCTAGGTAAGACGAGTGAGCGACGAGCCAGCGCTCAACACATGCCTTTTTGGCCATAAAAATGTGTGAATGAATGCCAATAGATTATTTACGAAAATATGTTAATATATCTGTGTTTGTATGGAAAAGTAGCTTATGTCGAAAGGCTGGCTTTAGTATAAATCGGCATTCGCAGCATACGATTGCGAATGACTCGCTGACGCTGAGCCGTTGCACAACTTTTGGCAAACAAAAGTGCAAAAAATAGTTCCGATGGTGGCAAGTCAATATTTTTATTAAGTCTCATCAACAAATTCCTTTTTATATAAAGAATAAAGGGAATGCCGCATTATACTAAAGCCAGCCTTTCGACATAAGCTACTTTTCCAAACGAACACAGATATGTATGTACGTACATTAGCGTGGTCCAAAAACAGTAAAGTCGGAGTTGTAATGATCTCACCCCTTGGATTTTTCTATATCGAAAATATGTATAGCCCTATTTTTTGATTTTGAAATCAAAAAATATTTAGAGGTCGCTCAAAGCGCTCAAAGTTTTCCATGTATTTTTATATGGGGAAAAAACAACTTTTCGTGTAAATGGTATGGATTTCTTAAAAATCAATATTTTTGGATTGGAAAACTCTGGTTGTCTTCAGGAGACTTTCAATAACAATACTCAATTGTTTATTTAACTATTTGTCAATACTAACGACTAAAATAAAAAATTGGGGTATATTTTATCGGTATAGAATAATCCTAGGGGGTTACAGCAGAGAAATTCCGACTTAACTTTTTCACGTGTATTTTTGGACCACCCTAATTTACATACATATTCATATAAATATGTGAATATTATATTAGGCCAGCATTTAAATCAACAAATAAAATTTATTTACATACCCAAGCATAGATTATTTAATACAATATTTTTACATAAATATGTACATACATAACATGCATATTTATATATGTACTTATGTAAGTATATATGTATGGACATATGCATGTATTTTGTGTTTACAGAGAAAATAAGTAAAGAGGTAGTTATATCGTTTGTGCCGCCGAAACAAAAAAAAAAAACAACTAGGCACTTTTTAACACCCCAAAATAGTTCGCTATTTACTTGTAGCAGTTATGCTCTAT
The DNA here is from genome assembly GCF_001687245.7 of Rhagoletis zephyria. Classification (NCBI taxonomy): domain Eukaryota; kingdom Metazoa; phylum Arthropoda; class Insecta; order Diptera; family Tephritidae; genus Rhagoletis; species Rhagoletis zephyria. The sequence goes on from NW_016169696.1 coordinate 10,660, forward strand.
ACCTGAAAGAAATATATGTACATAATCCTTTGCATGTATGTATATGTTAACATGAGAAAATTTGCGTAAACAAAGAATAGAGGCCGGTTTACATACAACTTTGGCGTTGTGAATTTCAATGCAGCTGTCCACATAGCCAAAATTTGGCAAGGCTTAAGCCAACACAAAGCAGAAAGATCGCGTGCATAGGTCGTCAGCTATTGCAAATAAATAAAATTATGTTAAATGTTGTCCTTTTAATCAGATATCGAAAATAACCGTCACCAAGTGTCTTGTATGGTGTTTACCACTGACACAAACACTCATCTTTCAAGCAAAGAGTGTTTCTCACCGTGGCATATCACTCTGTGCGATCTTTTTTGTGTTTTCCGTTGTGGGTTATTTATCAACTGCTAAAATTTCCCTTAGGCAAAGACACTTTGGCAGGGACTTTTATTTTTAAGTGTCTTAATTTGTGGTTTATTGTAAGTCTGAAAAATATAAGTGGGCGTACATAAGTGGAGGCAAAGCGTTAGGCATTTCTTTACACGACATATACATACTCATACATGTGCGAACATTTATGACAAAGAAGAGAGCGTGCACATTCATAATATGATACAACGAAAATAAGTAATTTTATTTTATTGATAAAGAAAAGGATAGTCAAAGGTAAAAATAAAAACAAAAACAAAGATGCGTAAAGATAAATGCAAAAATTATAATCAAGGTAAATTTAAAAATTTTACTAATATAAGGGCAAAGGTGCAGGAGAATATGTAGATGCAGAAAATGATAGACATAAAGATGATAAAGATAAATATTAAGAAAAAGATTAGGATGAGTAAAGATGAAGATAAAGGAAGAAAGATTAAAATAAAGGTAATTATAAAGAAAATTATATAGAGTCACAGATTTGATATGTTTCTACGCACTTCTACAGTACCCTGCGTGCACGTTCGTGGGTAACCGCGCTCTAACACTTATTTTTCCTCTTCCAGCGATAAGTGTCCGTGTCCAACAATTGCTCGCCTTATCGCTCGTTTAGCAGGATATACAAAGACACATTCCAAATACAAAAGCGTATGGCACAATAGGGAGTATTCGTACTGTTCAACATACTACAAGTATGAGTATGAGTATGAGATTTCTAACATCCAGTGCCATCAAATCATCAAATCAACTCTTGGCATTATTTTCATTCAAATATGCATCTAATTTATCAAAAGCTTCCGTATACACCTCGTATAGTGTAAAAATGCAACAAGCTTGCATTGACAAACGTATGAACCTTGGTATCATACCTTTATAAAAGGCTAATACGCCTTCGTTATGATATATTTTGGATACACAATCTAGAGTATTTTTATATTTAGCTGCTTCTAATCCTTGCATGCGCGTTTTTAATGTATCGACAGGTGTATTCACCAATACTGCACTGCCGCCTGCTACCAATCCAAACACAGCCACCATCCATTTCGGCGGTTTCCGCGTGGGATTATCACCTTTGTAATAATTCTTGAATGTCTCCATCACTGGAAATCGTATTGCATGATTTGAGCATTGTCGGAGTAGTGTGGGTGTAAGGCCCATGTAAATGCCACGAAAACCTGAAAGATAGTAGTATATAATTAAAAAATGTATTATGTTTTTAGAAAATAATGATGACCCTCATTGCGAAAGTCGTGTCGAATGCAGTCGTTTTTCGAGAGTCGAATCGTATCGATAATTTCACTTCATTGCCTAAAATTTCCTTTCGACTANTATCCAGCTTTATTTTCCTGCCTTCTTATTTATGTACATACTCTAATATGACGTAGCTTACAAACAGCAAAGATGAAGATCATAACCTTCTGAAAACTTACAAATTCCGTTTTCAAACGCGTTTTATAGCGACATAATTGATTAAGTATTATCAGTGATAAGCGAATTTAAATCATCTATTATATATGCAGTACGCAATTCATTTCCTTTTATTTCTCATTTCCAAATGACGCTTTCGCATTTTCATTTGACGCTTTCTCATTTATAATTGTTTATTCTCAATTACAACTGACGCTTTCGCATTTTCATTTGACGATTTCTGATTTATAATTGACTAAACTCATTTACAATTGACGCTTTCTCATTTACAATTGACTACTCTCAATTACAACTGACGCNCATTGCCTAAAATTTCCTTTCGACTAGTGTATTAAAACAGAAAAACTTGGCAGCACTGTATAGTTTTCGACGATTTTGGTCGTTTACTTATTTCAGTACTACAATAGACAATGCTACAGTTGTGGAGTCGTGAAATTTAGTCTAATTTACTACTTACGCAATGAGGCTGGATACAATATTGAAAGTCTTATATTAATCAGACAACTGAAATGGCACTAACTAAATAAAGAATTTTTAACTCGGCGGCGGTTTTTGAAGTATTTTTTAACCACAGTTTTACTTTACACGGAAATAGTAATGCTGTGCCAGAGATGCATCAAACCAAAGCATATTATTTCTAAACTATTAATTATTATTTGCGAAACTAAATTCCAATTCGGGATTTAACCGTGATTGCACATATTGGACATTTCCATCAATTATANGAGACTGCTCTATTATTTCTAAACTATTAATTATTATTTGCGAAACTAAATTCCAATTCGGGATTTAACCGTGATTGCACATATTGGACATTTCCATCAATTATAGTTTAGAAGTAAAAGATACTGGTGCTTTGGCTTGATGCATTTCTGAACACAGGGTAATGACTACGTTAAAATATTCTCATTAAAGATAAGATGGAAATGTCAATAAGGACATCATCATTACATAACGTTTCCTTAATATAAAAAGGCCATATCTAGCATTTTGGTTTCTTTCAGTACCTAATGATGAGAAAACTCCCTAGAAAATCAATTGTTTTTGCTGCGAATTTCTTTCAAAGGCTGTTTTTATTAAAGAATATAAAAAATATGTTTCCGTATTAGTTATTTTTAAAATCCGATAGGTTTTTAGTGAGTAATCGCCTGACTTTTGTACAGTGCTGAATTTGAAAAGAAAATGAGTTGGAGCCTTTCTATATTAACGAAACGATTGTAGACACTTTTCATGTGATTAATTAAAATTAATCAATATTATACAAATCTTCCAATTGATTTTCTTGTTGATGGGACAGAAAGTTTAGGGCTATTTACAATACCTTTAAAATCGGGTACATACCATCCGTTTTTAAAATGACACGAGCAGCATGAAAAAAGCTACGATACTGTGATTTCTTACTGCGCCGATCATTTATTAGTTTCACTTTTAAGGTTTCCATCGGTGTTGTGACAAGGATAGATTCCACAATTCCAGTCGCAAAGCCACATAGGAAGCTATTGTACGTTGATAATATTTTATTCTCGTCGACTAGATAAGACTTGAAAAATTCAAATGAGCCAAAGCTGGATGATATTCGACACATTTATCATAAAAACAGTCATATTTTCTTACATTACGTACCATACTGCGGTTTTTGGTATGCTACCATAAAGTAGGGCACTCATTCCGCGGTAGAGTCCCCGGAAGCCATATTGCTTGGTGGTCTTCCTAAAACAATCCAGCACACCGTTGTACATCTTTTTATTACCTAATTGAAATAATTTAACTTTAATGAACTATTGACTGGTTCTCTTAAACTCACTTACCTTTTTCATCTAGCTGTAACTGCGTTTTTATATAATCGGTTGGAAAGGTGATGAGCACCTCCGAACCACCAGCCATGCCCCCACACATGACATATTTCCAGTATTTTTCAGTCATTGCCGAATATTTCGATGTACCACGGGAACAAATAGCTCACCCCCGCATAATCCACGTGGCTACAGTCTTCTTATGCAATTTAAAAGTGAAAAAGTAACACAATATGCGCGTTCCTTATCTCCCAGAAATAGTCAGAAAGAGTCCGAAGTAGTCAGATTTAGTCCAAAAAGCGTTCCTTAACTCGGAAAAAACAGCAAAAATGAGAGAGCAACAGTCAGTGAGAGCGACTCTCATCAGTCCGAAGTAGTCAGATTTAGTCAGAAGAATTTTTTCTGGCAAAATCCTGAAAAGTGTCAAACTCAACTGAATTTAAATTAACGGAAATTAAAGAATACGCAAAAAGTGAGAATAATCTAAAAAGTAAAAGAAATGAATTGAAATTGGAAGGAGGCAAAAAATAATTGATATAGCAAGTGTTTATTGTGCTTGTGCTTGTGTGAATGTGTTTTGTACATACATTTCTGTTCTTATTTGACGTTAGTTTTGTTGTTGCCATTCTTTGGACTAAAAATTTGGTTTTTTGCGTTCCTTTACTTTTCCTGTTACTCTCTTTTAGTGAGCGCATTTTGCTTACGCTCTGGCATTTTGACACTTTTCAGATTTTAGTCCAAAAAGATAAGGAATGAACCTAATGTCAACTCATAATCGCGAGCAACGACGTTATCAGATAAACAAAATTTTAATCCTTTCTTTCATTGCGTTATCAAATCACAGCTGATAAATTTACTAGCGATGGCACTTAAATCGCTAAAACTGATGCCAGATAAAACATATAATGCCGTCCCTAAAATGAAGCACTGCGCGTTGCGTTATCCATTGTCAACGAGTGTGAGCACGCTATACCCAAATCAACACGTCGTAATTTTTGACGTTTTCTCAGGTCCTCTCGTTTTTATTATCGTTTCCTCTTTCACTTGTTTGTCCTTTCTCTTTCTCTTCATCTTCTGCATCCAACTTCAACACGTAACGCCCTGTCAAAAATGAAAATTCCATTTGCTCGGCGTTAGCGCCGCGTTATTGTGGGATACTTCATACAAATTGTATGGGCATGAGGATTTTTGACAGTTGCTTGGCGCTTGTCGCGCCAATTTATGGATTGCAGTTAAGCTGATGCCACATAAAACTTTTGCTTCGCTTTACGTGACAGATTCGCTTTGACAGATAAGATGAATTGTATGAAAATGCACAAAGCATGCCACATAAATCGTCGAAGCTGCAGCGCGAAGCGAAAAGATGGCCAACTCCCATCTTTTTGCGCGCTTTGACAATCAGCCAGTTTAATATTTATTTTGTTTCGTCCAAATTCGAGTTTTCATGCAGAAACATAAAACTTAATTACATTGCTGATAATTTTAAAGCAAAATATATGAAATCCACAGCAACTTTGACTAGTAAAAAAGCGGTACAAAATTGTTTTCTTGGCGTTCATTGTGGCATACCTTTTGCGTTTGGCGCTTTGCTGGCAAAGTTATAAATGTCACGCAAAGCTACAAANTCAAGAACGTAAACCTACCGGTACGTCAACCCGAGTCAGCTGACACGATCTGTCTTACCAAAGCGCCATGTAAATGAAAACTCAACACCGCACAATTTTTCTGTAGTTGTAGCCCGTAGCGCAGAAATCTGCGGAATTTAGATTTTTCCGTGTCAGCTGATTTCTCCTTCTTTAGATGGTTGCCACTTCGTCAGTTTTACAGATGGTAAAAAAGTTATAAGTTCCTATTCAAAATATGTTTAAAATATTTGAAATTTACTATTGAATAAGGTTTTTGTTGAAAACTAAGTAGTTTATATTTAGCTAAAATCTATTATAGCACGAAAAATTGTAGTTGAAAGGGTAAGTTTATGAAAAGGCATTGATGAGTGGCAACACTGTAGTAAGCAACACTGAGGGCTCCAGTAATCGACAAAATTCTGCGTATACAGACTGCGTTTAAGTATATGTTCTGCGCTCTCGACTAATTTCAGCTTAAGATGAATTGTGTGGAAATGCACAAAGCATGCTACATAGATCGTTGCCGCCGCAGCGCGACCGGAAAAGATGGCCAACTCCAATTTTTTTACTCGCGTTGATAATCAGCCGGTTTAATATTTATTTTGTTTCTTCCAAATTCGAGTTTTCAAGCAGAAACATAAAATTCAATTACATTGCTGATATATTTAAAGCCATGGTACAATAAAAACCGGTAGGAGCCAAATTGACGTCAAACCTGCAAAAGTCAAAGTTTTCGGGAGAGTAAAAATAAAAATGAGCGTGTGTTAGAAAAAATAAAAAATTGTATTTCACTGGTTGACGTTTTTAAGAATATTGGAGTTTATTTTTATTTATTTATTTTCTTTAGTTAAAATTTGTTCACTTGTATGTTGTTTTCTGTTTTTGATTTATGAGTTGCAGTGTTCTTGGAGGGAGTTTTCGGCATAAGGGTCATAGGAACAGCACTTGGCATCAAACGNCAGAAACATAAAATTCAATTACATTGCTGATATATTTAAAGCCATGGTACAATAAAAACAGGTAGGAGCCAAATTGACGTCAAACCTGCAAAAGTCAAAGTTTTCGGGA
>NW_016169697.1:0-1890 GCF_001687245.7 Rhagoletis zephyria
ACACTATGCATTGCATCCAACCAATTCTTCCACAATATCTCTTCTCATCGTGGTGCATGCATATACATACGTACGTACATATGTATGTAGTTTTAATCTGCCTTTTTCAATTAAATATTTTGTACTTACATACATATATATATAAGTATAATGACATAAAAGGGTATTAAAAGCAAATGTGACCTTAAACGAGATAATTACTGCCAACGTAATAAGTTGCAATGAACTCAAGGGACATCGAGGTTGTTTGGAATCCATATTTTGTTCATAACTACTTACATATATGTACATATATATCTATGTATATAAATTTACTACATATCCATAGATGTTTGTTCTTGCTTTAGTGAAGAGGATCACTTTTAGGGCCGGTTACTCAATGTTTGGTTAACACTAATCTCCGGTTAAACATAGTTATCGACGTTACCGACTCCCTGTTGTATGCATGGAGTCGAAGACGTCGATAACGATGTTTAACCGCAGATTAGTGTTAACCAGACATTGAGTAACCGGCCCTTAATATTGCTATATTTGTTTTGAAGAAGTTTTAAAAAAATCTCGCACAAAAAACGCAAAACAGCCTAAATACATATTTGAAAACAAAATAAAACAAAGAGTCGTTGGATATTTTAAAACACATACATAAATATGAAATTTAAATTAATATTTTATAAAATCAGTAAAACGTGCTTTCTTGATTGTTGTCTGTTCTTAGCTGGTGTTTACATTGTTTTGATCGAATACTTTGCTGCATGTCATGCCAAATCGCACGCAATCTTATACATGCATATACATATGTACCTACATATGTACGTAAATGAGTGAATGAGTATACAAAAGTTTTTACCTTGCTTATATTACACAATCTGTCCATAAATCACCAACACCACCATATTTGTTAATTTTGCAAACGTTCAATTGTCGTCACTTGTCATTCGTCAATAAGCCGGCTCGGCCAAATGACAACTTTGATAAGTACTGCATCAGCATGGTGCATATAAAAGCAGGTTATTTTGTACGGAATGGTCGTAAGCTCGTACGTAGGAACATTTCTGCATGTGGCCCAATGTATGCAAATACAATGCCCATATATGTACGTATGTACTAGAGGTTTACGCCGTCAGGCTTTGCGGCGGCGGCATGGTCAACTTCAAAAATAATCGGCGGCGGCGGCGATTTATTGAATTAGTTTTAAATTTAAATTACGTTACTTCTTACTTTAATTAAAATGTTGAGTGTCTGGCGCTGATGGATGGGCGATTAGAAGAAGGTCTGCGGTATATTCATACATACACACATGGCGCTCTATGTTCTCTACAGATCCGTATATACTATTTAAATTTAAAGAAATACAAAAATTTTAAAAGTTAAGCTATTGGCGTTATTTATGTAGATATCAATAAATTTTTGCAATATCTTATCAACCGTTATGTTAAATTACAGAGCTCTTACGATTTTTTGCGGATTACATATTGAAAACAAGGTTGGTCTCCTTTTTTCCAAAAATGTAACCCTCAACTCGAACCAGAACGACCCACTGTTTAAAAAAAATGGCTTATAGATGGTTAAAATTTCCACTAAAATATTAAGCGCCAAATTTTTCTAAGGAAAACCGAATGTAATGAAAAATAATACTAGTTTTTACCAAAGAGGGGGAACTTTAACCCTGTGTAGAAAACATTGCGATGCGAGGGAGCAAAACCTTCTTGGGGTTCGACCACCATTAAGGAATGCTAAATTTCATACAGCAACCTAGTACCTATATACGTATGTGGGACGCCAGAATAAACTAACTTACGAATGTAAAAATTAGCAAAAAACAAGTAAGAGCAGCGCTGTCTTCGGCTATGCCGAAGGCTTCATACCTTTCATGAACATCTGCAAATTTTA
>NW_016169697.1:4971-7395 GCF_001687245.7 Rhagoletis zephyria
TCGAAAACCGGTTTTCGAAAAAAGGCGAATAATCGAATGCCCTAATAAATACGTATGTATGTCAAATAAAAATTTATGTATGCCTTTATAGTATGTATAAACAGTCTATTTGCGCAGCCATTTGTGCTTATTTACGCTTCCAACTTTTGATTATTCTTTTAATAAAAGTGACAATTATTTAAGTATTTTCGTCTCTTGCTATGACTGATTTGTTTTTATTTATTTTTGGCACAACAGTAATCAGTCAGTAATTTCCTTCACTATCAATTGCCGCTGTTGAAGTATGCGCATGCGCCACATCGCATACAAAGTAACCCATTTAGGCCGCAAATGGAAAGAGCAACTTCGCAATAAGTTCGCATTTATTTCGATTTTAGTTTCGATATTGATTTTTTCGTATTTAATTTTGTTATTTTATTTTTTTGTTTTTGTTAGTGTCCCATCCTGGACAGTCTGACTTGCTTGACTGCATAGCTGCATAAAACCATAGTAAAATCAGTGTCATTATATACATAACAATTGTAAATTTACATGCGTTCCATTAGTAACTTTAAGTTGCCAAATTACAATGGGCATAAGTACATAATATATTTATTTGCAAGGTCAAAATACATACATATGTACATACATGCAGTAGTCCACAAAATAATAGGAGGGCGATATTTTGATCAGTTTTGGGTATTTGTCTTTTGTTTATTAAATGTTTATTATTTTTTATAAGAGTCTCGTTGGTTATACAACAAACACAATATAAACTTACATTTCAAACTTTGTACAAAAATTATAAGAATTCTGCAAATTTTCACCAAAATTCCAAATTTTTCAATCAGAATCTTTAGAAAAAATGTTGGTATGTAGTTTTGTAGCCCATTTAGTTCTAGTCTATTTAAGAACAAGTTTCGAGCTCCTAAAAACTTCCGTTGATTTTGGCAATTTTTTTTTGCGAACATACTTTGTATGGAAAAAACGTCAAACACCTTCTAGCAAAAAATTCTCAATAACTTGCGTACCTTGTAGTGAAAATATGCAAAATTTTTATAATTTTTGTACAAAGTTTGAATGTAAATTTATATGGTGTTGGTTGTATAACCAGCTAGACTTTTATAAAAAAATAATAAGCATAAAATAAACAAAAGACAAATAGCCAAATAACTAAAAGGGAAGGTATATCTCTTTTCAATGCCACATGTGTTTAACCAATTATAGGGGGAAACCAATTAGCAGGGTTCAATTATGCGGGAAAATTTACATTTACTTTGTATGCAATATTTTTTTACCGATAAGGCAATTCAAATAAGCTGGGATATGAATTTACCGGGGGACAATTCAGCGGGGAATACTGTATTGGAATACGAAAAAATATTTCCTGTTTTTTCAAGGCATAATTCGAATCCCTGTCTAGGTTTTTTATTTATCAATTACATAAATCAGATGAAACTATAGTCAAGACCTGCAAAAACATGCATGCAGTTTTATAGTTTTGTTCTGCAGTGCTCCGTGGTTTTATTGAGTGATCCCATACACCGACATAATATTATATACACCTTGGTATTGCCACGCTAGGTTCAAATCCAACTTTGTAAGTCTGAAAGGGTTCCAATTTCCAGGCTTTTCTTTAAATACTTTTTCTCAATGCTCATTTTCCCAGTTTTATAAAAAGTTTAGAAAATACATACATATGTATTTATTATCGGCTCTAAAGAAAGATAGAAATTTAGGAACTTATAAACCCGTCACCATATTGAGATGAAAGTTTTTGCGCCAGCTCTCCATTGGGAGTAGATAGCCATGTGCGATTATGCTTTTTGTTACAAAATACGTATGATGGTACACATAAGCCATCTTTTTTTAAACTTCATGATTGCAATACTATAGTTTTTCTAAAAAATGGTTGTTTGGAAAACCTTCCATTGTAAATCTGCCAAGAAAAAGCTTCTCACAAAAATCCATCTGCCACTCGGTGGCCGCGTTAATGTTTAGGTCTCCCCATTTGTGTGACAACATTAATAGGCACATCCATATTGGGTGGAGATGCTAGCCAAAAAATTAGCAAATAGGGCATAGCGGGCTTCTAAAGGAAGGCAGACACACCAGTAAATCACTTTTAGATTCATATAGCATATAGCAATAGCAATTAGTTTGAAGTGAGAGATTTACGTCAATAGAAAGTTAATTTCTTTCATCTGTATTCATTGTCAACAAATTTAAAATTTCCATTCGGAATTGAGAATCTTTTCAATTAAATGGATTTATTCAATCTATATATATTGTATTATTGTATGATGCATATACGAGCGTAGAATTTACTCAGGCGAGTACTTGGCCACTAATTCTCCAATTAAGCGTGCATTAGCTGTACCCACCCACTCATGTAAAGCTTTCAATTGTGTATAATTTGATTCACGTTGGCAAATTTTTTGAAAT
>NW_016169697.1:10672-16985 GCF_001687245.7 Rhagoletis zephyria
AAATGCCAGCTTAATAGGGTCGAGCCCCTCCCCCCCCTAAATTTCATTCTGGCTACGCCGATGGGCTCATGTCTATAATCCTTGGCTAACCCATGTCTAATCCTAACTAAAGTAAGTAGTAAAGATTATAGATACATGAATAAGACAACGATTAAAGACATGAGTCACTTAACAATAGTAGGAGTTTTTATTTTTTAAACTTGAATTTTGTCGTTATTGTAGAGGACCATCGATATAATTATGACAGGAAAATATACATATGTATGTATACTGTAAACCGCAGTTTACGAACAGCTGTTTCTTATCTAATATGTAAAAATCTCGTGTCACGGAGTTAGTGGTCGAACTCCTTCTAAACGGCTTGACCGATCTTTATGAAATCGTATGTGCATATATGGTAGGTATGAGAATCGGATGTAAAGTATATTTCATATCGCTAAATGCAGGGGGCGTGGCACCCCCCGTTCAAACCGAATTTTTCATACTGTATGAAATCAATCCCATACTTTAAGAGAAAATTGCGGCTATTACGTATCTTTGTATGCATATACACTTCTGCTAGGTTATTTAAGATAGCAATGGAAATATGCCTTCTGACAACCACCAAACCGAAATATTAGAAGATAAATGCGTCACTGAAAATCATGAACGTGAACTGTTGGTGAAAATGTTGGACCAAAATATTTCAATACAAAAAATTAAGTTTGTGCGGGACAAAGTTCGCCGGGTCTGCTAGTTTTGAATAAGCAAAATCAAACCGAAAACCACTCAAAAAATGGTTCGGTTCGGTCCAATATCTCGAAAACTGATTAGTTTGAGTTCGCATAGGCGGAGAGACGGGCATGACAAAATCGACTCAGAATGACTCACATTCATAGTATTTGTACAGAAAAACCGATCAAAAGTCAGATTTACCTATTTTGGAAAAAGTCAATAACCGATGTATTGAAAGGTAGCCAAGACTGTCTACCTGTCTGGCAAATTAAAAAAAAGCGCAGTTAGCAATTTTTATCCATTAAATCCCTATTTGTAATTAAGTTTCGTGTTTTATTTTATTACTAAGTAGAAAAACACATAAAATAGTTTTGGCCGGTTTTACTATGAAAATACTACTCTGTGAGACGTGCTGATAATTTTGGTACACTTTTTTATGGGTCTTATCTTTTTCTTTTTGTTTTAAGGGGCTTATAACATATTGATTTTTTTGCTTAAATTTAAAAAAATAATGGTTATTTCCCGTCCCTGATGAGGAGTAACATTACCAAAAGTTCGACTGTGCAGAAAAGCATTATAATGAGTTTCTACCTGTAACACATGTGCATACATTGCAGAAAAATGCTATTTGCAGTCGGTCTGCCGCTAATAAACATCAACAAAAAGTCACTCAACTGAAATAAGTAAAGAAAATTTAAATAGACAGCGTTTGCTCCACGCGCCATGGGGTGAAAACGAAAACAAATGAAAATTTACTCAACTCTTAAAGATTATATCGTCCCCCGTATGCCAGAAACATGAATGTGTGAACAGGAAAATGTTGGGAAATCAAGTTTGAAAGTTTTTTTTACGAGACTCAACTCCACATTCATGTAATTGACATTGTAAAATATGTGGTTTCCGTATAAGCATGGTATACTGGGTTTTGGTGTGACATATATGTATATATAACTCAATATATGAGGGTGACGATGTGATTTTCTTACATCACAAATAAGTAAACATTTAGAATTAGGGATGTGCCGGATAGAGATTTTGCCGGATAACCGGATTCTGGATACCATGTAAAAAATAATAGCCGGATTTGGGTATCCGGTAGACTGCGGCCCTTTATAAATTTCACAATATTATTTCATGAATTTTCATTTTGTGCGAACTCGTTCACATTTCGCCCACGAAGTTCATCTATTGTATGTCGAATATTCACCAAGCGAAGTAGTTCTCCCGCACATATAAAACCGCAAAACAACCCAGTGTGAAAATGGCAATGCATTACCTTTTTCTACCAAAAAAAGATTAACAACTACGGTTGAACGAAAAGATGCATCGCAATGTAAGCGAGTGGATGATGTGCAGTTTTGAAGCCACAAACAAAACAAAAAGTTTGAAAACTAACTCTAGTATGTTTTTATTTCACGTTATCTCAACAGCTGATGTGGCCGAATGGATGCCATGTTGTTGGCCACGGGTTCAAAACCTGTGGCACGGACTTTTTTTTGTATTTTTATTTAATTTTTTTTAATTCTCTTTATAGATTCTATTTATAGTTTCGTAAAGCAATATGCGAAATTCTTGCATCTTTTTGTGAGTACACCCAGAAAAAAGTCTGCAAAAAATATTTCTCTCAATAGATGATTTGGTAGCTATAACTAAATAATGTAACTATATTCAAATTATGAGTCGAGAGAAATATATTTAGCTGACTTTTTTCTGGGTGTAGGTTAGAGGGGCTCCACATTACTTTTTGCATTCAGAGACATTACCTTTTACCACTGGGAATCGCTAAACTTTCGCAAATATACGAAATACTCGTACGCATGCTCAAAGTTGAAATTGTATTTAATGGCTTTAACATTTCTATGTGAAATGCCGTTCACCCGAAATTGTTCCACATTCATGATAAATTGAACCATTTCGTTGACCGAAATTTTTCGACGGTGAAAATTTTCACCAAATGTTCATGATAAGGCTGATTATGTTTTTTTGTTTAGCGACATACTTATGGCCAGATTATCTACTTTTTCGAGCTGAACTATCCAATATGTAGGTAATTAAGAATACAAAATTTCTGCCCTGAATTCCAAGCTATAAATTAATCCTGCATTAAAAGTATAACTTTTCCGTTTGCAACCCTGATTTATAGCGGGGACCAAAAATAACAGTTATTTTTTTAACAGTTAAACTTGGTCAAATACTTTGAAAGTCCTTTCCGGATATTAAACAAACCGCTAATCCAAATTAAACAAATGTGGTGTGTGAAAGTGGAATGAAATAGCTTTTAAACAGAAATAACAAACGATGGTTACCGCCTCTATTTATATATATTTTTATAATTTAATGCAAAAGAAATTCATATACCTGATCCAAGGTTTGTTCAATGGTAATTAAATAACATTTTTTATTGAAATATTTTTCAGTTTAAAGCTTTTTTAGTCCTCTTTCATTTGATACCAAATTTCTTTAATTTGGATAAGCGGTTTGTTTATTACACTGTGCGACAATTTTATGACAATTCAAACCAGCCCGGACTTTGATAATATTTCCTGAAAGTATACACATCCAGTAATAAAACACTCGATGGATTTGCAAAAGTTAGCTGGTATTTTTATTTTATGGCCTACTAAAGTTTTCATTTCCCGGCCTATGTAGTTTTCAAAAAAGCTTGGGAAATATTTTCGTGAGTATATTTTAGCTCCTGCCTGAAAAGATCGTTTTGACCCTTACTTCAAGTAACTCCACAAAAAGCGAATTGGGAAGTACGTTGGAGGATTGATATATTCTAGAAAATTATTCTTCGCAAAAATTTTCCAGAGCTCCTCACAGGCAAAAGCTACATGCCACCAACGTAAAAGTCTCTAAAAAATTAAAATAAACAAGTAAAAAGTCTAAGTTCGGGCGGAGCCGAACATTAAATACCCGGCGCAATTATCCAATACAGTTTTTCACCTTTTCGAAAACTACTGCTACGTGGTAAACAGGGGTTATTTTACGCACACATATCTCAAAGATCTTCGATAGAACGTTCAGTTAGATATAATGAGATAAACTTTTATAGGTATATGTGGACCACTTCACACCCATTTTCCAAAATTCCATAATAATATTAATTCGTTTCAAGGGATTGTTGTTAGTATTAATTTTGGGTACAATTAGCGTCCTGAAATTTCGAAATTTCGAAGTTTAAAGCATTTCTGAAATTTACCGTTATAGAAATGTGGGCGTAATTTTAGTCAGATTTCAATAATTTTCAATGTTCTTCCTTAATGTGGCATGCACAATAATCATACTGAGTTTGGTACAAATTGATCGAACGGGTACCGAGATACATATATGCGGTCATAAGTGGTCGGGATCATGCTCATTTTCCAAAATTTTATTACAATCGTATTTTTTGCTAAAGAATTATTGCAAACATCAATTTTGAATAAATTAGCTTCAGTATTTACTGATTTATCGAAGCTTTCGTATTTCTCTAAATTACCGTTATATGGGATGCGGGCGTGGTTATTGTCCGATGTTTAAAATTTTCAGCTATTTGCCAAAAATTTATAATACCCTTACTTCTCGCCTAAAAATTATTGTAAATATAAATTTTGAGTGAATAAGCTTCAGTTGTTACTAAAATATCGCAGTTTTCGTATTTCTGAGAACTACCGTTATATGGGAGGTAGGCGTGGTTATTGTCCGATTTTGACCCATTTTCAACACCATCCGTCCTACACTGAAAATAAGTACATATACCAAGTTTCGTTAAGATATCTCAATTTTTACTCGAGTTATTGTGTGCACAGACGGACAGAGCGGACAGACACTCACCGCTTGATCGATTTCTTTTTTCATTCTGATCATTTGTGTATACATTTGTCTATATCTATCTCGAATCGATTTGCCTGTTGTGCACATGTGCGCTCGGGTATAAAAAACCAGCTTACCTCGGACCAAAAGAAACTTAGGTACCAAATTTCGTTGAGATGTCTTCATTTTTATTCCAGTTATCAGGCATGCCTCGAACGATATCCCTCTTCATTCTTAATATTCATTCTTAATACAATAATCGATATACAAACAAGATTGTAATACCCTTGTGCATAAGTACGCACAAATACAAAAATCGGCCTACCCTGATGTATGCAAATTCAGTATTTAAATAACCACACACAGAGATAAAGTAATAGGTAAACAAGTGCAATGTAAATAATTGCATTCTTAACATACTGAATTTATTTTTGGAGATCATATTCTACCGTANAAATTCAGTATTTAAATAACCACAAACAGAGATAAAGTAATAGGTAAACAAGTGCAATGTAAATAATTGCATTCTTAACATACTGAATTTATTTTTGGAGATCATATTCTACCGTATAATTTTAAATTAAATTAACAAACAGTCGACAATTCGGGCAATTGATTCCCTTGAAATGTTATGTACCTAAGATAGTATAAGAAGGTGACAAATACTTTTTAGGTACTTAGGGCTATTTTCGGTGGCCCAATACGTGCACTAGTCAGATGGATACAATTTATAAAGTCAAGTTCAAAAAGTATGCTTATTATTGAGCTATCTAAGTATTTGCATAAGTTCCATGTATATATTATTCCAATATGTACATATGTATATGTATACATTCATATATGCTTATGTATGCATACGTATGTAGCGGCTGCATATTGGTAATGTATACGGGTGTACCTACCCAGTAGAAATCGGTTGTATGCACTCTTGAAGGATGCTTGTTATATGAGTGAATTAGTGTGAACAATTCATGCGTAGTCATGAGTTTCCACGCATAAATTCAAATTCTAGGGAATTGCGCGTTGTCGTTGTTTTAAGTACATTTCTTGATAAATTTGAAGTGGAATTTTTGTAATATTTTCAGTCTTGTACAAAAATTATAGTGAACGGACGTGTTGTGCAATACTATTTTCAGCACAAACGGGCTTTTACAAGATATGCATTTGCATATGTAAGGACTACTTGTTTGTATGTCCCCGTATATTAAAATGTATCAGAAAAGTAGCATTTATATATGGGGATCTTGTAAGAATGCTTTAATACTGTTCCATTAATGCATTTTTGTATTTTTGAAACATTAACACAGCCATATGCATACCGCAGTAGTACAAGTGTATGATTAAGGTACGCATACGCTCTGAGAAACCATACGTGTTAAATGGAAATGAAGGTTCATTTATACTGGCATGTATACACAGCAACAAGCTCATGTCACCAACAGCGATGTTGTGTGCTTAAGATTTCTACTGGGCAAGTAGCTGGGCCCCATCGTTTGTGTTTTCGATTTGTCAATCAATGCATACATTGTAAGTATGAATTAATTACTATGCATAGACGTTCACATACATACATAAGTAGGTGCATAGATATCTACAAACAAACGTAAATGTTATTCAACCCATGTACGGCGTGTGCACTGCGAACAGTTGGAGTGGCAAGTATTTGAAAATAATTATGTCAAGTTCAATTGTTTGTAACCCATTTTTTCACTCAAGCCACATAGTTAAATATGTAAATACACACCTACACATTTATGTGTTATATTTCAAAGATTGTGCAGCGTTAGTACCCGTAAGCGAAAAA
>NW_016169698.1:0-16982 GCF_001687245.7 Rhagoletis zephyria
ACTGCGATATTTTAGTAACTACTGAAGATTATTCACTCAAAATTGACATATAATTATTAATTTATTTAAGAATATTATACGTTTTTGGAAAATGGGCGTAGCCACGCCCACTTATGGTTACATGTGTTTATCTTGGTAACCGCTGCACCAATTTCTTCCAAATTTGGCACAGTTGTTTGCCTTGGAACAACATACCAAATGGCCGAAAATTTTTAAAATCGGACAATAACCACGCCCACATTCCATATAACGGTAATTTAGTGAAATACGAAATTTTCGATATTAAAGCTGATTTATTCAAAATTGATGCTTGAAATAATACTTTACCAAGAAATACGTTTATGATAAAATTTTGGAAAACAGGCGTGGCACCGCCCACTTATATGTATCTCGGTAACCTTCCTACCAATTTGTATCAAACTCGGTATGGTTATTGTACTTGCCACATAAAAGCAAAACGTTGAAACTTATTGAAATCGGACTAAAATTACGGCTGCTTTTCATATAACGGTAAATTTTAGAAATGCCTGAAACTCCAATATTTCGAAATTTAAGGACGCTAATTTACTCCAAATTTATACTCCCCTGCTTGCCATGTAGCGGTAGCTATCGGAAAATCATATATTTAATAAATTCTTGCGCCGGGTATTTAATGTTCGGCTCCGCCCGAACTTAGACTTTCTTACTTGTTTAATTTCATTTATGCAATTTTTAGGAACTTATTTTCCTTTTTATTTAAATTTTTTAATTTCATTTTCCTTTAATTTTATGATTTTTTTCTTTTAAAATTAATGTTTTTTTTAATTCAACTTTCTTTTATTTTTTAGAATTAATTGTTTTAATTTCTTTTAACTTTTTATCATTTCATTTTCATTTCATTTATTAATCTATGCATTAGTACAGTAAGATTAAGAAATCTTTTGTAGTACAACAGTAATTTATATATGTATGACACAATAAAGGTTATAATGAAAATATTTAATTAGAATAAATTTTGAATAAAATAAAACTTTGTGATATTACTATGGCTAAATATAATTACGTGTATATATACGTACGAAGAGAGCACATCTCAGTGTAACAGGTATTTAACTTAAGACAAGCTAGCGAAAATATGAATACAAGAGACTCTTAATGACCCTCTTCCCTTAATTTGAGACGCTCGTTTGACGCTTTCCAATAGTCAAGAACTTGGACTCGGTTCTAGGTGGGAAACTGTCGTGGAATCCTAACAAAAAGGACAGTGGAAAAGGCATCCGTGGATCTTTACTGCAATTGGTAAGAAATTAAATTAAATTTATCATTGCAGTAAGTTGGGCACTTGGGATGTGCCCCTCGACATCATAGGTAAAACAAGGCTGCTGCATCAAAGCCTGCAATCAGACATAGCGACACCGGATGCTTAGGTGACTCAGGATCTGAACAGTCTAAAATTCTTGGAGGCTTTATTTTATCTTAATTTAAGACTTCCATATCATCCTGTATTGCGCGACATCAACAAGGGAGGTATTTACCTACGTTGTTGGCTAAACGGCAATTCGGGGCACCACCGGCTCGCTTACGGCGCGGTAAAAGCTACACATCACTTGCGGACTACTCTTGGACAGATGGGCATCGTGCCAAAAAAGTGAACGCTGAGCGGAAACCCGAATATTTGCTACCTGCAATATCTTTCCGGCCGAGAGTGGACCGGATTCGCTAAAATTATCTGCTTATGTCCTCAAAACCGCAAATCGAAATTCTGGTGTATTCATTTGCACAACAATAGCCGATTGGTATTTGCGTGGTGGGCCTAAATAATTATAACACTAGTTTCGCAGCTGTTTGGAGGAAAAGGACGATGAGGAATCACCTCAACACTTCCTTGTAAACTGCCAAGTTTTTACAAGACTGCGGTCTGAAGGCTTCGGATGGCACCGGAGGAGCTATCTTACTGGCTGACATCTGCCGCTTGTTAAGCTTTGTGCCAATGCACGCATAGAGCTTTTCGATTTGATTTAGATATTAGTGTGCGTAGTGGTGCCTGTATGGACTAACTATATTGAAGTAACCTAGCCCGAAAAAAAAAAATTTCGAAAAGATTCGTAAAATGAAAAACGCAGTATATCGCAAAGTTCATTGAAATCCCGAAAAGTAGAAACCAAATAATTTTCGATTTTTTTTTTTGTATCAAAATTATCAAATTTAAAATAATTTCTTGGGTAAAATGACCGATTTTTTGTGTACGTCAAGGGGTATCCTAAGATTCATTTAACATACATAGATATATATATACATTCCCAGTGGAAAAAGGGAATGCAAAAAGTAATGGAAAGCCCCAAAATATGCNTTACAAGACTGCGGTCTGAAGGCTTCGGATGGCACCGGAGGAGCTATCTTACTGGCTGACATCTGCCGCTTGTTAAGCTTTGTGCCAATGCACGCATAGATTAGATATTAGTGTGCGTAGTGGTGCCTGTATGGACTAACTATATTGAAGTAACCTAGCCCGAAAAAAAAATCCGAAAAGATTCGTAAAATGAAAAACGCAGTATATCGCAAAGTTCATAGAAATCCCGAAAAGTAAAAACCAAATAATTTTCGATTTTTTTTTTTTTATCAAAATTATCAAATTTAAAATAATTTCTTGGGTAAAATGACCGATTTTTTGTGTACGTCAAGGGGTATCCTAAGATTCATTTAACATACATAGATATATATATACATTCCCAGTGGAAAAAGGGAATGCAAAAAGTATTGGAAAGCCCCAAAATATGCAAGAATTTCTCCACAGCGATGTCATACGACAGTAATGTGTCGCATGTCGCTTTACAAAACTATAAATAGAATTTAAAAAAATAATAAAAATAAAAAATAGAGTCCGTGCCTTAAGTTTTGAACCCGTAACCAACAACACGGCGNGTGTCGCATGTCGCTTTACAAAACTATAAATAGAATTTAAAAAAATAATACAAATAAAAAATAGAGTCCGTGCCTTAAGTTTTAAACCCGTAACCAACAACACGGCGGTCGAACACGCATCCATTCGGCTGCAGCAGCTGTTGAGATAACGTGAAAAAAAACACATACTTGAGTTAGTTTTCAAACTTTTTGTTTTGTTTGTGGCTTCAAAACTACACATCATCCGCTTGCTTGCAGTGTGATGCATCTTTTCGTTCAAACTTAGTTGTTAATCTTTTCTTGGTAGAACCCATTTTTCCACTGGGTTAGACCTCGGAACTGAGTAAAAATCCAAAATTCACTTTTTGATTGATTATGATACATTTCATCGAATTATAAGTCCCCACATCATTTTAAGATATAAGAAAATTTTGTCAGTTACGCCTTTTTTTGATTTCAGCAACTATATATAGAGCCTTTCTATATTAAGGTAACGATATGTATATTAGGCCGGGTCAATTTGTATGGGAGATTTTTTCGACTATGCGCGTATTTCACAGAAGGATTCTACGTGTAACTCTAAGCAAATTTGCCAAATATCGAAAATAGGTTTCTTAGCATTTTGCTGTAGTATCGTAAAGATGTGCTTACATTCTGTATAAAAAAAAACATGCTATAAAGGGGGTGTTTTCGTATGAGGACTGCATTTCTACATTTATCTTTTTCTTAAAATTTCCACCAGAGGGCGAAATAATAAAAAAATTGACCCGGCTTAATGTGTACATATACATACTTCAGACTTACAGGATAAAAATATCGACAATTTTTAAAACAAAATCGCCTTTTTTTGTCGTCATATCTTTGGCATTTATTTTCGGATCATAAAAAATATATTGCCGAATGAAGGTATCACCGAAATATATAAAAAAAGCACCCCGTGGTTCGGCAAAAAATGTTCTTTTCGAAATTGCATTGCTAAAATACTTGCAGCGACCTTCTTTTTGCCTGTAAGGAGGGTACGTCCTAATGTACGTATGGATGTGCCCATGATAAAAATATAGTAAGGCTAAACCGTTCTCTTAATTCGTCGGCCATATTTTTTTTTTTTTAAGTTTGCCAACATTTTAAAATCATATAAAATTGAGAGTAAAAAAAACGAACTGTTCAAAGTTTTTGTTGTTTGAGATTGAAAATGAGAATGTGTGTGTGAGTTTGTGTGTAAATTTTTAAAATTAAATTGCTTGCAAACGTCAAGAATTTGAAAAATTTCTCTCAGCGGTTTTACCTTCCTATTTTTTTATCATGGATGTGCCCACATCAAAATGCATAAGTATATGTATACAAACATATTAATAGTACTTCAAAGCTTTGCTCCAAATAACACAACGAATGCTCAGCCGGCAGCAAGCTATTCTTACACCTTGACAACAATGCGCCAAATCCCGTTGCAACGCAAGTGGCTGACTGCTGACTGACTACCGCTGGCTGGCAGATTTCCTTAATCACTGCCAAGTAACTGTGGCATTGGCAGCCATGATATTAAAATCAACCATTAAAATCGAAAAGCAAAATAAACTTGGTGAGTGAATAGGAAAATGGAGTACATAGATGTAAGCAAGAATAAATGGAGCATAGAGAAGCGAGGTCGGCGAGCTTCGTAGCCAGCTAACACAAATCTATGCTATTTGATTTGCCAACTTTATGACATTGCTTGAAGTATCTATTCGTTATGGCACTAAAAGGTACTTGATACCTATTGGAAAGAAGCAAAATGAAGAGAGCAGTAATCTTAGGAAATAGGAATAAGGAGAAGAAAAAGAAGTGAAAGAAGAATAAGTCCAAAAAAGGTCAAACTTCCTTAATACAGCAAAACCAAGTCAGTCTACCACTGAGCAGTGAACTTCCTGTGGTCAGCTCTGGCGCAGCCGTAGGCGGAAACTGTGGCAGGAAAGCAACCGTAACACAACTCCGCGAACACTGACGAGCATGCAAAAACCAGTCAAGCGTGACGGTAGAAAAAATGAGTGCAGCACGAAAATTGCTACCAATGCGTTACTTAATGAATTGGAGTTTTTTTACCTTTTTCATTTTTTTTTTTGATCTGGTAAAGCATTGAGATGCACGTGCATATGTATGTATGTTTGTATCAGGGTTGTTGCGAATATTCGCAATCGCATTCGCAGCCGCGGAACTTCCGCATAAAGTTTAACATTCGCATTCGCGAAAGCTCCGCATTGTTTATTGCGAATGCGAATATTGTGCAAGTGCCCCAAAAAATATATCAAAACACATTGAGCGCATGGAATGGAACAACAAAACGGATTTGATGGCTTATGGTACCGACAGCGGTGAGTAATTAACTGTGACTGACTGAAACTAGGAAAAGCCAAGCGCAGCTAACTAATAAAAACACTAATTACAAGCTGTTCATTACAGGTGAACCTTTCCAAGAGGTCACACGGGAATTAAGCAAATCCGAGACCTTTATCGTCCGTGATTCCAATAATTGAAATTATTATAAAAAAAAACGTAATAGGTTCTCCAAATTCTGAAACAACGAAAAGAATTGGTTCTCCAAATTGGAACACAACGGTGTTTAAACAGCGATATTGCCATGATGCTAGATTGTGAAGATGAAAGTCAGGAGGATACATCCGAAATTTGCAGCCCCGATGCAATTCTCGAATTATTGAACCGCAACAAAAAAAAAAAAATGAAGTCCTCTCAACTGGTGCAGCGTCAATCGAAAAGAATTTACAATTTTGTAAAGTTTCAAGTTTTTCAAGTTTGTCGCCTTGAGCGAGTGGTTATTTAATGGCTCAAGTTTGATTTACGACCCGTTAGGAAACAGGCTGTAACCCGAAAAAGCAGCAAAATTACTCTTTCTTAAATACAATGTTCCAATTTTTTAATTTAAGTACTAAATAAAAAAAAAATTTAAAAATTACTAAATTTTCCTTTTTTTTACCTAAATCACCTAGTGTACTCACCAAAAAATATTTCTTAAAATACAGTGAAAGGCCGCATAGACGCACGCTCTAATAGCGGACACATTCTTTGGAACGAACAATTTTTGGCTTTTTTCCATACAAAATGCTCTCCCATACACGGACTTTCCGATAAACGGACGCGGACACTCAAAAATGTCCAGTTGTGAAAAAAAACTCTCCCATAAGCGGACGCGAAGTTCTAACAAGCGGTCAATTTTGTTTTGCTTTTCGGTCAAATGTTGACTCTTGCACTCCTACATATGTAGTTATATGTACACAAGAACATAGCCCATATTCTAAAATATTTTCTTTTCTAGAAAAAGTGTGACCTTTTCGTTCCCAATGGGCAATGAGATTTGTCGGTAGGAAAGAAAACGCAATAAATTTGAATTTATTTTTAATTCACCCTGTTTCTATCTATTGAAGAATAAATATTATTTTAATTTAGAAACCAGCAATTTCAATTTTGTAAGTATGAATTTTTAATTTATTATTTTACGAAATCCCTATAAGTGACCATCGGTGTCCGCATATTGGAGCTGTCACTGTATTTGACATCCGCATTCGCATCCGCGGATGTTTAAAATTCCATATTCGCGACATCCCTAGTATGTATGTACGTTTATAGTGTTGCACCACATTCCTTTGCTGATATTTTATTTCTTCGAAGAAGCAGGAAAGCATGCTGACAAACACAATGGCTGGCTGCATTTCCCTTGAGCCTATTCGTTGCCATCAAAAGATGCTGGCATTGCAATTGGCGTATTAGTTTGGTATAAATATTTTTTCCGGCTGCTGGAGAGCGCTTATAAACACTTGGCTAACCGGCAAAAAGAAAAAAAACAATAACCGTTAGCAAATTTTATGCACTAATTAATATACATTTATTTTTTGTTCGTTAGTTTTGACTTACATATGTATGTCTCTTTTCGCTCCCTCTCTCTCACACTCTCTCTATTTCACTGAAATTGTACCTATTGTTTTATTCAAAATTTTAAACCAATGAAGTACATTATATTGATTACTAGCAAATACCCGGCGTGCTTCACTGCGCCTAAAAAGTGTTTGGTACCAGTATTGTACTATTTCATTTATATTATCAATTTAATTTAATACAATTTTTCAAACAGGTGGCAACCCTTCTCAAAAATATTTTCGGCAGTAAACTTTTCGAAACCTCTTCAGTTTTATACCTACATTGCAATATTCTATTTATCTTATAAATTAAGTTGAATTAAAATTTTCAAACAGGTGGCAACCTTCAACGAAAATATTTCGGCTATAAACCTTCTTAAACATCTTTCTTTTGGCAGCTATATTTACTTTTATCTTATCAAACTACTTAAACTGCAATATTCAAACAGGTGGCAACTCTCTAATTTGTCTCTTTCTATGTTTTAAGTTAGACCTCTAGCAACACATCTGTGAAAACTGCATTCAATTCCATGCATTAGTTTTCGAGTGATGCGCGTACAAACATACAGACAGACAAGCAAAAATTCTAAAACTTGTCAATTTGGCTTCTGTTGCTCTAATAAAGACCCCCAATATTAAACCGAACCCGAACTTTCGGAAAAATCGGTATTTTTGTTCAGTGCAATACACACGATGTACCAGGCGAAATTGCATTCTAATAAATGTTCCGAATATCCCCATTATCTTTACCCCTGTAAAATTCCCAAATCGCTTTAATCGACAACAAACGATGCACACTCGGGTTTCGAAATATTTTGGTGGCCCTTAAAAACACCTCAATAGTACCTAATTCCTGAATAATATTTACCAGTGTTCGACGAAATTTAGTGGGTGGGTCAGCTGGCGTGACGTCACGCTGGCCGACCAATAAACTTTTGCGATTTTCTCGGAAACTGAGTGAGCACTTAAATTAATTTTGGAGACCCTAAATAACACCCAAATAGCACCTAATTCCTGAGTAATTTTTATAAGTTTTTGGGGTAGTGGGTCAGCTAGCGTGAAGGACGTTTTTAACCGACTTCCAAAAAAGGAGGAGGTTATCAGTTCGTCGGAATATATATATTGTTTTTCGTTTTTTTTTTTTTTTGTATTTTACCGCATAGCTTTGGACCACGTCAACCGATTTCGATAATTCTTTTTTGCATCGGAAAGGTAGTGTCTCAGAGGTGGCATACTAATCTGGTTAAGATCCGATCAGTGGATCATGAGATATATATATATATATATATTTTTTTTTATATATGAGAGTTGAAGTCGGTTTTTTTTGCTAAAAATTACTTGTTTCGATATAAGTACCTAAAACAATCCACATTAAAATTACGACTTTACTTTTTTTTTTGTTTACCATCCTAATGTACATGTCGGCCGCTGTGGTGTAGTGGTAAGCAGTGCGCGCTTTCACTCATCAGCACCTGGGTTCAAACCCTGGTCAAAGCAACATAGCAAAAAAATATAGAAAAAGGTTTTTTCTTAACAGCTGTCACACCTCGGCAGGCAATGGCAAACCTCCGAGTGTATTTCTGCCATGAAAAACAAAATACAATCGCCGTTCGGAGTCGGCGTAAAACGGTAGGTGCCTCCGCTTTGTGTGACAACATCAAGACGCACGCCACAAGTCGGAGGAGAAGCTCGGCCAAACACTAACATAAATATGTGTAAGCGCCAATCTATTATTATTATTATTATTATACCCTAATGTACATACATACATACATACACATATGCAATACACTTCCGGTTCAGTCTGTTGTCGTTTTGCTTTTGAGGTGAGAACTTAAAACAAGTGACATTGAAAATTTATTTTCATTTTGTGTGGCAGCCTTTTGCATACACACTTTCTGCGTTTAAACTTCCTTTAGCGGCACTTACTACTTAATGTTTTATTTGTATTTTTCGTATTTTTTCGCCTTTTATAATTTATAGCTTTTTAATGCTTTGCGATTGCATTCGTTTAGTGAAAGTCTCAGAAAATCATAAATCTTGTAAAGCCTTAACTGCATTAAATNTACAATCGCCGTTCGGAGTCGGCGTAAAACGGTAGGTCCCTCCGCTTTGTGTGACAACATCAAGACGCACGCCACAAGTCGGAGGAGAAGCTCGGCCAAACACTAACATAAATATGTGTAAGCGCCAATCTATTATTATTATTATTATTATACCCTAATGTACATACATACATACATACACATATGCAATACACTTCCGGTTCAGTCTGTTGTCGTTTTGCTTTTGAGGTGAGAACTTAAAACAAGTGACATTGAAAATTTATTTTCATTTTGTGTGGCAGCCTTTTGCATACACACTTTCTGCGTTTAAACTTCCTTTAGCGGCACTTACTACTTGATGTTTTATTTGTATTTTTCGTATTTTTTCGCCTTTTATAATTCATAGCTTTTTAATGCTTTGCGATTGCATTCGTTTAGTGAAAGTCTCAGAAAATCATAAATCTTGTAAAGCCTTAACTGCATTAAACAAAAGTTGGGGATGCAAGTTCTTGTCTCTAACGCAAACATTTCTTCTGTTTTGTCTGCTGTACGCGTATGTACATATGTACGTATATGTATGTAAATGTCTTTAAATATATTTCGTTAATTACACTTAAGTTCTTTTAAGCAGGTATGTGTTCATACATAGATACATACAGTGAAACCTCCCTTGGGAGGACACTCACCGTCAGCCATTTTTTGTCCGCCCAAGGTAGCTATTTGAACGTTTATTTTATAGATATCATATTTCTTATTTGAATAAAAGATATTGATAATTCAAACAAAAATGTGCATGTATTTTTTCAAAAGTGCCTATTTCATTTATGTGCATAAGTACATATTAAGTAATAATAAAATAAAAATAAATATTACATTTCAGTCCATAAACTACATAAAACCATAGATTCATTACATAAAAAAAACTGGGAAATTATCGATTGACGTAAGTTTTATTTTTAATTTTTTTCAGTGTCAGTACCTTTTTCATCAATAGTTTTCATGTTTTTATCAGTAACAAAATCCAACCAAAGATCTAAATTTTCGGTCCATGTATTTATTATTATCTATTGTTATAAATTTATCAGAATTGGAATTGGATTCTCCAAGGGTTTCTGATAATTCGAATAACGAACCTAAACCACTGCGCAAACCAAACTAAATGTTGCATAAAAATCACATTTTATGCGGGAAGTCCCCCTTTTCCATTTAGTAGTCCGCCTATGAGGAGTTCGCGTCCGCTCAATGGAGGTTTTTGTTTGATTTGTTATGAAACGAAATCTTAATGTCCGTTGATAAGAGGTTCGCGTCCGCTCAATAGAGGTTTTTGTGTCAATCTTATGCAAAATAACTGACCGCGTCCGGCCAAGAGAGTGTCCGCTTAAGAGAGAGTAATTTGTTCCGAAATTTATACTTAGAACTTGGTATAGGAAAAAATGTCCGCCCAAGGGAGATGTCCGTCTAATAGAGGTGTCCGTTAGGAGAGGTTTCACTGTACTTACATAGGTAAAAGAATCAATGTATGGCACCGTGACCATAAAAATTGTCGCTTTTTTCATTTATTGGGCTATTAAGCATGACTCGCAAGCAATCTTTAGTCTAGCCTTGTGTTCTTTCTCTTTTAAATTCAATCATAATCATTTCCGATAATTTATTTTGATAGAGTGGACTGAGTTGTAGATTTCCCTGTGGTACTCTCAAAAATCTATATCTAAGGAACAAATTTAGAACTGGTTCGGAACTACGGATATAGAAAAAGGGTAGCAGCGGGGGGCTTGTTTACTTTACATATGTAGATATGTATGTGTTTGGCGGCTTTTGCGTTCAAGTGCGTTTTCATTTAGCACTTCGCAGATGCTTCTTCATAGTTTAGTAATACAAAACCAAAATGTGTTAACATTTTATCATCTTGGGACCGTCTGGAATCTAACCAACAACAGCGAGCCCCTCTGCAAACTCAGCTACAGCCAAAGGTACGTAAACGTACATTGAAACAATTTAATTTCAAATTGAAGACACATTTCTTTGAAAATAATTTAAAACCGAACACACGGAAAACTCAAAAAGATTGAAAAAATCATGATAATTTTTTCGCCTGTCGATTGTAGAACAGGTCCGGAATATATAGAATTAAGGTTCAGTCCGGAACTATCGAAAAAGGATTGCAGCGGGGGCAATTGACACTTCGTAGAACATCGCAATGTTAAATTCGCCAAATAATTATTTTGGCCAGTTTTGAGTATAAGTATTTCTGTAGTTTATTTAATGTTTAATATTTTTTTTTTTGTATTATATTATTAGTTATAAAACAAACTTTGTACAAAAGTTATAAAAAATCGCCAAAGTTTCAAGTGGCTACAAAATACCGTTGATTTTTTATATTTTTTTTTTTTTTTCACAAAAAATGTCTGCCAACACTAATCACCAGTAGTCATTCGCTCGATTTCATTTTGTTTCGTCGAGTTTTTTTTTTGTGCCCGGCATTTTCTTACATATTACTTAAATTTTATCATTGATCATTAATTACATCTAAATTAGCAAAAGTCGTTTTCTAACAGCGGTCGGTCGGCCCTCGGCAGGCAATGGCAAAACCTCTCGATTGTTTTTCTGCCTTGAAAAAGCTTCTCATAAAACCACCATTCGCCGTTCTGTGGCGGGGTAGAATTGTAGGTCCCTCCAAATGTGTAAGCGCCAAAATATTATTATTATTATCATACACACACACACACACATATCGCTCATTTACATACTTTAATAGTGTCATAACTGGAAAAAAAACTCGAGAAAAACGATTTTAAAATTTTGAATTCACATATCCTTCCATAGTAAAAATTAATACATGCTATACTGGTAAGCGGTAGCGGTAATTACTGCACACTCAATTCAAAATTTGCATTTTTTGGATTATGACACTATTGAAGTAAATGAGCGATATGTGCATATGTGCATATTTCGATCGACGCTTGTATGAACCTTATCTAACATATTTTGGGGTTTTGATTTCTTTACATACACACATTGTGCATATTTTTATTAATAAGAGCATAAACCAACTACAAACATACAAACATACAAACATTTATTGTTTATTCTTCTTTGTTCGCTTCTATCGAGCACACTCAACGTCACTCAATGCTATAAAAACAAAACAAAAAAAATAACAACTTTTCATGGGCAAGCGTATGAATGAATGATGAGTTGTGCTTGTTTGTCATTGGAACCAGAATTGCCAACCGGTCCTGTGGCGCAATGGATAACGCGTCTGACTACGGATCAGAAGATTCCAGGTTCGACTCCTGGCAGGATCGAAGTATAGCAATTCATTATTTTTTATGAAAGTTTTAATTATAATATGAGAAAAAGTATACATATTTACATATGTACATACTCGTCTTCCACGCATATGACTACGCTAGGCATTAATATTTCGAAATTGGTAAAATAAAGTTGAAAACATCGAAGTCTTCAATTAAAAGGAAATGCATGAATGTGAATCTAAAAAATATTTGTCGCTATTTTGCATGTATTCCTGCATATTGTTTTTTTAATTTTTATCTTTATTTGATTTTTGTTTTTAATGTTTTTTTTTATTTTATTTTAGTTAAAAACAAAATAAATTTAATATGTGTCCTCTTCTAAATGTTCATATTTTCCAAAAAGGAAGTCCCGAAAATCTCGGAAAAGTTTCGACGAAATTCCAAGAAATAAGACACGAAGAAATTCACTTATTTTTTAACCCAAAAATTGCCAAAATAATCCCGAAATATCTTGAAAGTTCCGAAACTGCCGAAAAGGTCGTGAAAAAGATAAAAACAAAAATAAAATATTAAGATATAGGTCCAAACATTACCGAAAAAATCAAAACAAAAAAATTGCGAAAAATAAAAAAGTAAAACTAGGAAATTCGTAAAAAAAAATTAAAATATCTCAAAAAAGTCGCTAAAAACTAAACACGAAGAATTCCAGAGAGATAAAAAAAAATCAATAAATCATTAAAAGTTACGTTAAGTCCCCAATGGCACCGGTAAAATAAAACAAAAACAATACCGCAAAAACCCTGACTAGTACCGAGAAAATTTCGAAAAAAACATTTAAAAGACACAAAAAGAGCCGAAAATACCTCTGAAAGTCGCAAACAAAACGAAAGTATTTCTGCAAGTCTCGAAAATATCGCAAAAAAATTGCCAAAAATAAAGCAGAAAGTATCCCGAAAAAATCTGAATCTCCGCAAAATCCTAAAAGTAAAAAAACAAAAAAAAATTTATCGATACCGAAAAATCCTTTGAAAGTCTCGGGAAGTCTCAAAAAAATCGCGAAGAATTTCATTTTATAATCAATGTCAAAAAGGCAAATATAAGCCCGCTTCGTTTTTTGCTCCAAAAAATGTCGGGGAAAACTTTAGTGTTTCATTTTGGCTTAAAACAAAAAAGGTATTTATTTTTGCGAAAAAAAAATCATGACACAAATATGTATATTCAAAAATTAGATAGGGTATTATAGTTTATTAAATGCGTAAATTTGTTGCAGTCTGTACCGTAATAAAAGTCAACTGTCCCGCATTAATTGTGTAAACCTTTTGTTCAAACCTTTTAGGCAGTGAACAAATTAATTATTAATTAACTAATTAATAATTTAGCTGACATCGAGATTTTTTTAAAGTTCTTTGAAATTTTAATGACATGATTAGTTCAAAAAATTATTTTAAAAAAATCTGTGCAGTGTAGAATAACAATATGGGTGCCACATGAGATAGAAAATTTTGTAGAATTTAAAAACAATAAAGTTTTTTTGTTTTACAAGGACGAATAGGTATTGAAAATGCGCTTTTAAAAAATTTAATCTTTTTAGGTTAATAGAGTTTACAGGACGAAATTCGATGATGAGGTCATGCGTATATAAGTCCTCAAACAATAATTAAAAAAAAACAAAAACAATATTGAAAATTTTCAAGGCTATTTAGGACAAAATTTGTAAAGGACATTTTCGCTACCCATTTGTCCTTATGCACCAAAAAATTTAGTCTGTTTATATGATACCCTTATAAATCGTTATCCTACATTGCACTGAATTTTTTTTTAAATAGTCATATTTTATAAAGTTTATATAGGTTCAACAATGACAAGGTTGTTAAAATATTTTAAACTGCATTAGAAGAGCGATTCAAATTCAAATGCCTACTACATAACAAATGTACGTGTTTAAAGAATATGTTATTTTTTATCAGATACGAGAAATCAATGGCAACCCGTAGCGCGCAGATTTTGCACCAAGCACAGAGGCTCCTAGACCCGGATATTTGGCAAGTCTAGCCCGTGAGGTTTCTTTTTACCTTGCGTATATACATATATATACTTCATATGTACATATGTATGCAAATGAGCGATGTATAAAAAATCTACGACGGAATTTTATTTTCTGCTACGATTTTTCACGTCATTTACTCCGAAGGCTTTATTCAAATTACAAACTATGCGAATTTTTTGTAATTTTTTCGGTTTTTCGCAATTCACCCGAAATTTTGAGCGTGTAGGAGTCAAACGGATCTCAGTTTCGGACTCAGCGTGTCGAAATACATGTCGGTGGGTGGGTCTGGAAATCTTATGTTAAGTATAATAACCAGCAAAAATAAATGTATTTAAGTAATGCTGAAAATGCCGTTTTCTTGATCAAAATAAATGGTAGGAAAGAAGCCATTTTGGTAGGTTTTTGAACCAGCTCTTGGTAGGAAAGAAAGTTTTTCAGTGGTAACCCTGATTACCTGTCGCTTAGTTTGTGGCAGCAGAGCTCTCGTTCCCGTCCTACGTTTTCAAAAGTTTTTGTGTAGTGTATTGGATAGTGAAACCGTATCCCATGCGGAAGTTATTTCGATCCTTTTTGCTATCGAGAAATTTATGAAAACGGACATATACTTTTTAAAATTTTCAAGATTTGGATAGCTTTATAAAAATATTTTGGAATTAAAAAAAATGGATTCCGATATTTTTTAAGTAAATTTCTCACTCCCAAATTTAGGTGGGAACCCTATTCCGAAATACGCTGGAATGAATGGTACATATCTTGAGCGTATACATATGTACGGTGTATACTTAAAAAAAAATTCTGATTGAAATGGACAAAATAAAAATTTTTATTATAAGATGCGTGGCATCCCTGATGGAAAGTTATCAATAATACCTTTCATTTGATATCCATATTGCGATGTTTTAAATAAATTGTATAGAATCGAAAATAAGTGGCAACCTTACACTATTATCTTAAGGGATAACATTTTGTATATAGGGAATTGATTGTTTAAAAACCTTTTCTTGGTACCCATGAATAGTAATGTTTTAACTTTTTTTTCTACAAAAAATTAAATAAATATGCGATTCAAATTAGGTGGCAACGCTATTAAAAATATATTTGAATTAGGTATCTTTAAAATACCTTCCAATTGATACCCATATTATGATGTTGTAATTAATTTGTAACTAATTTCGAATAGGTGGCAAGCTTATACGAGTCTTCTCGGAGATAGCGCCCATTCAGATAACCTTAAAATCCAAAACATTATCTGTGTACAAAATTTTATCAAAATCGTTAGAGCCGTTTCCGAGAACGCTATGGATATATATGTATATATATATATATGTATTTATATATATACGCCCTGCAAAAAAAATGCGACTAATCCGTGGTGACTCCGGGAGCAATCGAAAAGGAACATGCGACTAATATCACTTTTGATCTCTTTATATATAATTCCATATATGGAATGAACTATTCGCTTTGTTCGAGCATGTCCTATGAAGAGACTAATTCTTCCCCTTTATACTCGAACAAATATAAAAAGCGACTACTCAATTTTAAAAAATAAAAATAAAAATTTGCGCCATCTGCGATTCGAACCGGGGTTAACAGATTTGATAAGCGAATACTCTATCTCTGTCCCAACGGCGCACATGAAATTTCATATATGATTAAACTGTTAACAGTACCTAGGGTTGCCAGATTTTTTTTTGCACGAAATCAGTACCTTAGACTTTTCCATACTATAAAAATCAGTACATACTTTTCAGTACACTTTTATTCAAAGCAAAATTATGAATGTAAGTACCATAAAATACTTTAAAACCCCAGAGTACTTGTTTTTAACAATATTTTGGTATACAAATAAACTGTAGTTCACAAAAAATAAAAATTGTATTCATTTTAACATGAGTGTACGCATTATACTGTGTTTACATGAGGCGATTTTACAGGCAACTTTTAGTTGAAAACAACAATCGCTTGGTGTGAACGGGCTTTCAACTAACCGCTTTCAATGCAGTTGGGGCAGCCAACTTTTGATTCAACTATTCGCCTCTAAAATCATGTGAACACCTTTTCAACATGTACATAGTATAAATTACCCTCATAATATCATTGTACACAGGAGCCAACAAATAATTTAATATTTATGACATTTTTGAATAGCAATAATGAGATCATTTCCACTTACAAGTGTTTAAATAGTTACAGAATTTATTACATTTCATTTTAAAATTAAAAGAAGTCGGATTCTCTCTTTGCGCCAGGACATAAATGATACTCCATCATATTTATTATCGCAACTGGCACGTAACGGCTCGGCGATATCTGAAGCATGATGCAACTATACTTAAATTTTTTTGCTTTACTTTTTACAGTACAGTTTAGGGAAGTTCCAACTTTATGTAAAAACTTAAAATTCATAAAATATTTTGTGTAAAACAATAAATAAATAAATATGTTGAATATGTTAATATTAAACAAACAAAAGTATTTTTTATGCAAAAACCCGAACCGACTTCAATTCTTATATAAAAATTATCGGATCTAAACCGTTAGTAGGTCCCAGGTATGAGGTACCACCTTTTGTTTCTAAAATCAAAAAAATATAGATATCGGTTAACGTGGCCCAAAGTTATGTGGTAACGAATGTTCATAAAAAAAAACCGTAATAGAACCCGTTAGCAGTGGCGGATTTAAATATTTGTCACCCCTAAGCAATTCAGAATTTGCCGCCCTTTTCCGATAAGATTTTGAGCTAAAAGTACCAGTTTTGGAACGATTAGCAGTAAATAGTAATATTGAAATTTATGTTATCTACTATACTTTTATTACAATTTAAGATGAAAAAGTGGTATTTTCCTTT
>NW_016169699.1:0-16982 GCF_001687245.7 Rhagoletis zephyria
ACCTATATCCCGAAAATGAAAGTTATATATGCCAACAATAAGTTGCTAGAGCACTTTAAAGGCTCAAAATTGACCCCAAAATAAGGCAATGTTTACCGTTGTTTTTACGACAGAAACCGAATTGGGTATTTACAAGAATGAATCTGTCGACAGGTTTGGAATTTTGTCTTTGAAACGCCACACTTTTCTTTGAAATCGCCTTATTAGTTCTCGTGCAATAAGCGTTTTTGTGAAGCTCTAAAAATTACAACTACAACATTTGAACATAGCCCCCATACCTTAAGGTAAGACGTATTCTACGTCAAAAATATCCTGACATCAGAGAGAAAAACTAAAAACGTTTTACTATATTAGGCCCTCAGTTTTGTGAATATATTGATTTTTTCATTTTACCGAGTCATATATTAAGATGAATTACTTTTTTCTGAGTGTAGAAAAACCATAAGACTTCTACTACAGCTGCCTTATAAAGGAAAGCACATTCGGCGTTCAATTTTATTCGGAAATTTGTTGTGTAACTATTTAAAATAATGCGAATTTGCTGACTAGATCATTTCGTACATTATAGACACAAACGAAGTACTCAACGCCTTGCCCACTGATGATACTAAAGGAAGAAGAGGGACCCTGCTGCGATGCAAAGACCATGGCTTGGTTTCAGTACAGAAACGATCGGCGCGCTTTATGAGATTCGGTCAGAATTGCTTAGACAGTTACATTATCAAGCACGAAGTAGAGACCATTTCGTTTGCATACTTTCTTAGTCTCAATTGAGCTATTAAAAATGCGTATAAACGAATATAAATGTGACTACCATAAGTAAATATTACCCTAAGTGTAATATTGATCATTTATCATGCCATGACACATACTCGATATCCAATTCACAATTTAAGCCTCATTACTTTAATATCTACGCTTCCAGCTTTTATTGACAGCAAATTGACATCTGCTATGGAAATAGAATTTACCGCTGCCGTTTTTTTTTTTTATATGTGTGTACACATGTGTGTGTGCAAATAAACATAAATACACAATTCGTACTAACGCACGTGTTTAATTTAGTATGCGTTATAAAAAGCAGATGATTTACAGCACTTTATAAATAAAAAAAAATGCCAGTATGTATGTATTGCGAAAAATGTCTGCCACATAGAACGTGTCGAATAGTTTTTATATTTGACAACGGCAGAGAATTAGTGCGTGCTTGCCTGGATTTCATGGCGGATCTATCGGCTTGCTGTGTGTCTACAAAAAAAAAAACGAAAAAATAGTTGTGCTTGTTTTAAATGAAATGTATGCGCATATGTGTTTGGCTATGAATATGAGACACTCGTGTACGCAGATATCCCCTGTGGGAAAATCTTTAGTTCTGAACTGGTGCGCTTCTAGTACATTCAGACCCACTACTCGTTCGCGATAAATCTCTTTTGCATGCAAAAAACTGGCGAATTTAATTTAGTTAAGAATCAGTCCTAAATTCGACAGATGGGATCTAGTTCGCTTTGAACCCCGTTTTCTATAGTTCTGAACCAGTTATTTTTTTAATTATTTACAAAGAAATGTGTTTTCAATCTGAAATCAAAATTGTTTGAATGAATGTATGTAAATCAAACTGGGCATTTGAAAACCCGTTTACATACCCTTGGCTGTAGCTGTATTTGCACAGGTGCTTACTGTTTTTGGTTAGATTCCAGAATGTCTCAAAATGTTAAAATGTTAACACAAACTTTAGTTTTGTATTACAAAACTATGAAAAAGCATCTGCGAAGTGCAGACTGAAAGCTTATTTTAACGAAAAAGCCGCCAAGCAAAAATCTACTTAAAGTAAACCAGCCCCCCGCTGCATTACCCTTTTTCGGTAGTTCCGAACTAGTTCAAAATTCTCCCTATGAGATGTAGTTCGTTCTGCATCTCTATTCATATAGTTTCGAACCATTTCTTGTTCTTGTGGCGATCTAGTTACAATCGGACTGGTTCACATTTGGCGATAAATATCTAATACGGTACTACAAATTTAGTTCACCAGTTGGGGTTTCCCTACAGGGTCAGTAGCAAATTGAGATTGTTATTATATATAATAAAATCAATATAGTATGTATAAGTACGTATATTTTGAGCTGCGGCATTATATTTCCACTTGATAATATTACAAATACACAATTATAAATATGGACAGATGTATGTACATTAGAGTGCCTCACTCTCCGTACGAAAAAAAAATCGGTACTATTTTACCATCGGTAATAAACAATTTATTATATTTTAAGACTTAAGCCAAAATATTTTGAAAAAATATTCAGATTTGCTTGATTTAGACTTATTTTAAAATACCACCAAAAATCGATTTTTTTTTAATAAGTAAAATTAGTTTTTAAAAATATTTCTTTTTAAATGACCTCAGATGATACAGGTTTAAACTTATTAAGTCTGCATAAAAATGTTAAAAAAATTTTATAAATGGCAACAAAATAGTGAGATTTTTGATCGGTTTTTCACTTTGTTTGGTGATGCATCCTAATGCAAGAATATAGTCCCCCAGTTGCATTGTTAATTAAACCATTGTTATCGCTGGTTGTTTATGGTATATTTTGAAGTGTTCTTATCTTCTTCATATACTTCACTGGGTCATCTAATTTCAGTGCGTTTGTATGCTTTGCACTTAAAATCCGTCATTTACATGGCCAACAAGGAAACCAATTGAAGTTATTTATTTGAACCTGTCTCGTTTATCCTCTGTAAACCCCGTTTGGCATTCGGGTAATGAGTACAGTGCTCTTCTAAGTATTTCCAGCTTGTGTGTGTGTAAGTTTTGCAGATTAAGCAGTTTGAGTTATGTGTGCTCAGCTGCGACCAGGTGTCAATACATAATTGATGAGTGTATGTAGCTCTGCTTCTCACTGAAGTGGATGTGTGAATACATACATATGTATGTACATATGTAAGAGTTTGCAAACATTTGTGAGGTCGCTTGAAGGTCGCACCTTTTACAGCTTACCTTAAATTTGGAATCCAAGCTGTCAAATTTTACTTAGACAAGATATAATCAATTCAAATACAATTCCACTTTTTGCTTTGGGAAATTTCAGTTCGCATTTGTTTGCTCTAATATTAATTTTAAGCTTTCGCATGCGGCCAGTTACATCTCGCCACTGGTGTTGGAAATTTATTTTTTTAAATATTTTTAACTTCCAGGTAGTAGTCAAACAGTCGCTTTTAATTACTCGCGTTGTAATTTTTGCGGAATTAAATAATAGATTCGTTTCTCAACTTTCTGGATAAAACCTGTAAAACTGTCAAAAAGCAGAAGTGCTCTCAGAGAAAGAGATAACAATCTAAAAGTACGGGAACGCTTTTCGGGTAAAACTGTCAAATACTCCGTGGACGACATTTTTTGCATACATAGCAGTTTTTTTTAATCATTTGGCGATCTTCTAAATTTTGCTCAAACACACTAGCAAATTAACAAAAATACTTACAAAAGTTGATATTTCTTCACCAGGGTATATTTAACCCTGCAACTTCTGACAAAGAAGGGACGAATTTTACTCTCTCATTTTTCCTCTACTTTGCCAGAGAATCGAGTACGGGAACGCTTTCTGGTAAAATCCTGTAAATTCTTACAACTTCTTGCCAGTTAGGGGACGTAACTAATTTGTTTGAGCTAGATTGGTCTAGATTGGGATATTTTTAAATCTATAATAAATAAATTTTCGTGAGCCATATGTGTCTTACAGAGGTAAATTCAACAAACTCAACAAATCTATGTATCAAAATTATATTCATAATGTAGAGAGCAATATTAAATGTAATCCCAAGTCCTTTTGGAATTACATAAAAGCTAAGAAAAACTG
The DNA here is from genome assembly GCF_001687245.7 of Rhagoletis zephyria. NCBI lineage: Eukaryota > Metazoa > Arthropoda > Insecta > Diptera > Tephritidae > Rhagoletis > Rhagoletis zephyria. The sequence continues at coordinate 3,855 of NW_016169699.1, forward strand.
CTCAAATATACCTGCGTCGGTTCGTCTCAAAGAGGTTTCAGCTAATTCTATCTCTGATGCTGCTAATCTGTTTGCCAAATTCTTGTCTTCGAATTTTATTTCAGACAATACTAATTATGACTTTGTCCCTGAAGATTTAGATACTTCCATGAACTTCGGTATGTTGATGGCCTATCGGTCGTTCTAATTAAAAGTTGTCCTGCTTTGATTACGCCTTTAAGGCACATTTTCAATAAGTTACTTTCCGCTGCAGTCTTGCTTTATGACTGGAAATGGACCTTAATTACGACTGTCCTTAAAAGCGGGAATAAAAAGGATATTGCGAATTATATTGTTTAAGTGGATAGTTAACGACAAAATATACTTTGCTGCTAAATATATGCTATGTCCCAATCAACATGGGTTTGTTCCGGGCAGATCTACCTTAACTAATTTAGCTGCCTTTACGGAGGATTGTCTGAATACCTTTCAAATGGGTTTTCAAATGGATGCGATCTAGACAGATTTGTCTAAGGCTTTCTATAAGATATCTCACCCATGTTGATTGCTAAACCCTAGGATTTAGTCCTTCACTCTCAATTTCTAAAGTGGATAACTTCCTATTTAAAAATAGACACTGTGACGTTCGACTCGATAATGTATAATCTTATTCTTTTGTTGCTTCCTCTGGTGTTCCCCAGGGTAGTATCCTGAGCCCGTTACTGTTTGCCCTCTTCATTCACGATTTTTCCTCCTGCTTTTTCAAAGTGTAATTTTTTTCTATACGCGGGTGACCTGTCCAAAAGATTCATCCATTCTCCTGTGTGGTTGGAGAACTTATATAGTTTTCTGTGTATCGCTCTCGTTGTTTACTAATAAAACTCATGCCCTTACAGTCTAGGCGTGTTCTGTTTTCGATGTGTTTTGTCTTTGATATATGTGCGGGATCAATACATTGTCCATACCCGTCCAAAGAAAATTAATTTTAAAGTTCCCTCATGCATTTCCCGTTGTAATGAATTGTTTTTTATGGGTATTGTTAAAACTTTTGTATGGGAGGAATGCTCCTTTTAGGTGAACGAGAGCTCAATTTAATGCATATTCTTCCTCCTTAGACTTTGATTTTTCATATTCTAAGTCTACTTTTAGGAATTGACTCGTAAGACTCTTGTCATAAGGTCTTTGTGCGGATGTAGGTATCTATCATATAGTTTGTAAGTATCCTGTTTGTTGATAAATAAATAAATAATCTTCCGCCTTGTAAAAGTCATTTTAAACTTATTACCTTTCCCACTCTGTTCAGTTACAGGGAAATACTTGGTAAAATTTTTATGGTTAAATTACCGACAGGCTCAATTTCTAGTCCGCTTCATCTGGATTAAGTTAGCCTTAATAGTATCTCTTATGCACCAAGCCCACTTTGTCCCTTATTTTTGAAGCCTGTGAATCTAATTTTCAATTACATGGGCCACTCCGTTGTTTATGCCAGGATTTTAACTCTCACTCCAGCACCTTCGATGCATCAGATTCGCTTTTTTCAGCATTAAGAAAGCGATCTTATTCTCTCTCAATAAATGATAGACTAAGATAAGGACATAATAATCAGCAGATGAATTTGGTTCTATAGCTGAATAGTTTTAGAAATGGACACTTAAAAAATTCCTGCCTTTTGTAACTCGGTACAAAATGAAAAGAAAATTCCGTAGGTCATGCATTGGTCATGCATAGAAGAGGAGAGTTATTCAGATAATAATTCCCCTCAATGCTTTATAATATACAAATTTAAGTATTATATCTAGTACTACACCTAGTAACATGTCTAGTTCGTGAATGCAAACACGATATGAATGATATTTAATAGACGATATGCACTAAGAAATTTTTGCTAAGTACGACAACTTGCTTCGTTGTAAGCATTCAATCAGCAAAAATCAATACAAACAGATTAACTAAATGCGAACTGCTACTCACTTACCAAAAATAAAAATACAATTAAAGATCAATGAAATTAACTGAATACATACTTATGCTAACTAAATTGAACAGCAAAAATCAAGCAGCGAAGTCACAACGTGTAAGCGAAAAGTGACGAAAAAATGTGAAATAATCAACAAAGAAAAGCGGCATTAAGACATACATAGTTAGTGGTATGAGATTTGTCGACTCGCAATCAAAACATCGCCACAGGCCCACTGAACGAACTCAGTATGCACGTTGTTATTGTTGCTGTTCTTGATATAGACTAGCGTAGAGAAAATAGATACACACACACATTGAATTGAAAAAAAAGAGCAAATACTTTGACTTGTGTAAATAAGCAGAAAGACGTGAATCTGTCAACTCGTAGGAGTGCCATTTAGCTGTGTGTTTATATTGAATTGGCAATAAGGCATTACCATTTAATGAGTGACATTACTTTGTGAGATTATGTGCATTATTTTGCCATTAGTGTCAATAAAATTAATTAAATTTACGGTATCATTTTACCACAAACATACCTATGTATGTATGTATATATGTGCGTTATTCGTCAGACCAATAACAAGTCAAAAGTGACACTTATTCGTAATGCTGGGCAATAAAGCGCATGTGTTTGAAAAAAATTTATTGTAACTTACACAGATGACTGCACATTTTTTTATTTACTAATAATGTGGGTATTTTAATTAATTGCTGGGGAGGAATTTCGGCGGGCAGGATCATGTCGTTCGGAGTTCCCGCTAGCCCTACTTCCTGGAGATGATCGATAGTTGAGAAAATATTCATTTTGGATTTATGGGGCAAAGAAGGATGGAATGCCTCCATTCTGGAATGGCGTTTCCAGATTAGCAATCTATGTAAGCTAGCTTGAAACTCCCGAGGGCATAGTAGCAGACGTTTATAGCCGCAGAGCAAGGACATTGGTAAGAATTGAAGGTTACCCGATAATAGGCTGAAGTTTAGACATATGTCGACATTATGCTTAGTTTTCGACTGCATTGAAAATTTCTACTCCTTTGCAAATAACAAGCCACAAGTAAATGGAGAAACATGAGACAGCGGACAAACTAGCTAAGAGCGCCGGCCGCAACCCCAACTGTGCCTCTCAAACTAGTCCTACTTAGCTGAAAATTTTAAACACAATCCAGAGTTCAAAAATATAAGAAAGGCAATAAGAGAGCAGAATGAGGAAATGAGAATGAGGGGGCAGTTTGAGGAAATGCTAACTTTAAATTAATCTCATAAAGGTTAAATTAGGATTCGTTGCAGACATCCGTACAAGACATTATTGTTTGAAGAGTTACTTGCACAAAATATGTTTTTGGTCAAACAAAGTGGTCGAAGGGAAATCTTAGTACATTATAAATAGCATAATGTGATGCTTTTTCAGGAGTGGAAAAATAAATTAAGCTTTAACGTATTCAGTCCCTAGGCTCTAACGCTCTTCTGATTTTTTTGAGGACATTATGTTTAACAGAACTATTGCTAAGAGCAGAGTATAAATTGATCCATAGGTGCCACCTCAGATAAGTGTTTCACATTAGTATATTTCCATCTACCTAAATACGGGGATGAGCAAAAGGCAGATGGGAATATTGGATTTCAGAAACATACCCTACTCATGGGCGGGATGCATGTTTTTATTAGTTTTCCACTCACCAGAGGATTGACGAATTGTGGACAGAATTTTCGGTAGATATCAAGAAGAAAGGGGTCAATATGTTACGTGCGGAGTTCATAAAGGCTTCTCGCAGGGCTGCGTTCTTTCTGCCTTGCTCCGATACTTGGTAATTGATTCCCTGCTGGTAAAACTTAACGGCACTAATATCTAATAATAACAACAACGGATGGCGCTTACGCAATATGTTAGTGTTTAGCCGAGGGACCTACAGTTTTACGCTCATTCCGAACGATTACATTTTTATTAGAAGCTCTTTTTCATGGCAGAAATACACCAGGGGGTTTGCCATTGCCCGCCCTGGGGCGACCGCTCTTAGAAAAAACTCTTATGCAACAGTTATTTGGAGGAAAAGGCAAATAACATTCAATATGATTGACACTTTGACCCATTTTGACACTTTGAATAACAGTTGAACCCAACCAGAACTAATGTTGTGCTTTTTACTGGAAGGAGAATTTTGGACGGTATGTTCTCTAAATCTTTAAAATAGTCGCCGTTCAAATTTCTTCAAGCTTTCTCTGCTTTTGTTGAAGAGATTCTAAAATGTTGAGTTATATAGGGCTGACTGCTCGCTTAAGCCCAATACTTATCCCGCGGTGACAAATTGTGGAGTATTCATGGGCTACGCATCGTAAAAAATATAGAGGAGCAGGGAAAAGTACAGAAGCTTAGTATGATTCTATTTGTCTGTAGTGACAGCCAAGCTACACCTAATGCATTGGCCATCTTCAGTATTTACTTCTAAACTACTTAGTTCGGCAAGGCAAGTATCTACTAAATTAAGAATGTTGAGAAACAAATCGTACTGGTTTTAGTTTGGATACCAGGTACCTCGTGAGTAACTACTAATGAGATACCTGATCATTTTACATTTTCCATGTTCGACCATCAAAGCCGCAATCCGAAGCTGGGCGAGTCTTTCGCTCAGTAATGCATCTGATGCTTCGAGGGCCTGCAAAACTCACGTTCTCTGTGAGTAGATATTTGCTTCCATTGAGTTGATGGAATTACAGACAACTTTTGAGCGCATTTCTGTCTTGAAAGTAATGAGAGGGCGGAACACTTTTCGTGATTCCGCCCCGACTTTAACAGCTCTTTAACGCTGAATAATCTGCTTCGATTTATTCCTAGATCTCTTACATTTTTAACAGATTAAACAAAAGGCATCACTGTGTTGTTAGTTCTATTTTCTACCCAAGTGGTTTTTTCTTAGTTCCGACAAGTAAAATGTATGTCCATTCTAATTTTTTTTTTTCTTTTACTCAACACCAAAATATCGAATTGGTCCCAAGGCGATCTCAAGCATATGGTCGAGTGGTGTGACATATTCATAGCAAATATGGCTTCAGTCTTCTAAATGTTCAGACCAGCTAATAAGACAAATTTTTTACAACCAGTTTGACTTTGTTTAAGGCTGTCTTTAGAGCTATACTGAGAATATCATCTACACTGTAATTTCCAATTTTATAAGAAGGATGTGTCTGGGTTTTAAATTTTAAATTACAAATGAAAAAATAATAATAACTCATTTTGCATTTCCAAAAAAATTAAACTTACGGAAGGTTTTTCGATCCCCAAGAATTCACACAAGAATACTTTTGGGAGTGTTTTTGTGGAAAATCATTTATTTTTATTTTTATTGACCATTTTTATGTACATACATACATATGTGTGTACATGGTTAGAAGCTGCGTAACATATGTACATATCCATATGTTATGTAAAGCTTTGCAAAACCTTCCAGCAAATTTACATATATATATACGCATATCCTTATACTAAATCGCAAACAAAAGTGCATACACAAAATGGCATTTCCAACTGTCGTTGTCATTCCCACCATAGCGATTTAAAATATAAAACCACATAGACGAGACAATCGCCGCCTTTCGGTCGAAGGACATTTGTCAGTCTGTGTGGAGTAGTTAATGATTCCGGGATGATGTTGTACAAAAGGAAATGGTTGGCGTCATGCTCGTCGTCGTCATCAGCGCTATTAACGTTGATGATTATGACATATATTTTAATGTAAATAAAAGCACATGCCTGTATTCATGAGTACTTAATAATACCCTTATGATTGTGTGGTGAAGTGTAACTGACCGCCTTTGTCAATGTTGGAAGGACAAAAATACAGAAAAACGTATGCATATGTACAAGAATGAGGGTTTATACTTACATACATATATATGTATTAATATGAATACATGTCTACGCATGTAAATGCATATATATATAGATTAAATTGTGTTTGTATTGAAATATCTTTATTAAGTACTCTTGCGCCAGGAAGGCATTTGCGAATATTCAATTTAATTAAGATAACTTATAACAAGCACAGATTGTCTGTGCAATGCAAATTTTTCAAATTAGTAATGATAACCTTAGAGTATTAAAGATTTTAACAAGCAGTTCTTGAAATCGGAAAAGTAAATATTGCACAACTACATAGATCAGCTTAGTTTATTATTACAAGCTTAAGTTTTATCGGTGTGTAATCAAATCTTGCAACCAATTTTTACGTACTCCTCGATGAGCTAGCGGCTTGAAACCTCAAATTTAGGTAAAAATACGCTGACAGTGGTTATAAAATATGGATTTATGCTCTAGGTGGCGCAGCAGTCGAAATATTTTTAAAAACCTTATTTATGGTTCCGTTGTTTCGTATTTAGTAAGCGTATTACTTTAATGAGAGAAATAGGAACAAAAAAATAAATTAGCCATTAGGTGGTACGGGAGTCGATTTGTCTATTTTTAATTAACCACAAATATTATTTTTTTTTTTTAATTACTTCTTATTTATTTTCACTGCTGTACATCGGCCCAGGCGAACGGGTCAGCTGTCTTAATAGCATTGGAGCCGTCGAGACGTGATCAGTCACAATTTCGAAAAAAAGCAGAAGTTACATTTGAACATTTAAGAAATAAAAAAAAAGCAATTTGTTTTCGTGGATGTCTTTATTTTGTACGTAGAAAAAGTTAAGGGATGCCTCATGATGTTGATATTTAAAGGACCACCCTAACGGACAACCTATTTGCACTCTCTACTGTTTGCTGTCCACAGAACTTGTACCACATGGAACAGCATCGGCGTGGCGATTGCCATGATCTGGTGAGAAAGAGAAGGTGGTAAGCAGGCCTTCAACTTCATGTATACGAACATGCGACGTTACCCCGAGGGTACTGCGCCCAGACCTGGTGATAAGCCTTCCTTTTACTTGGGTAGAACGCCACCGAGATGCCTTCTTCACCTCGTTGACGTGACTTGACTGTTACTTATCGGTGCTGCAGGTAAATTTGTTTGTCGAATCGTAATAATTTTCTACGATTGCAGATTTTTTTTTGATTCCGAACTCAAGCAAATATTCTCATCAACAATGGAATTGTAGCTGCTTTTCAGTTGAAATTCAATAAAAAAAAAAAAAAAACAATTCAAAAAAATTGCTTTTTGTTTTACTTAATAATTTTTGGGAAAAATTGTTCATATGGAATTCCCGATAAGGCAAAAACGGTCGGCCTTTATTAATACTTTAAATATGCACTAGCTGTCTAAAAAAATGCAAATCATTAAAAAAGGTCAGTCATACGCTCTGTTGTACCAAGAAGTCGCGAGTGTAGCCAGTAGAGATAGAGAATGCAAAAAGGTCACAACTAGCTAAAATTTGTTTATTGCATAAAACGCTTTGGGGATTTATAATTCGATGAAATGCATCATAATCAATCAAAAAGTTTATTTTGGCTTTTTTATTAGTTACGGCTTTTTGTATTTCAGCGACGATGTGAGTTACGCCCTTTCCATACTATACTAACGATATGTATACTTGCATATACATACATACATATATGCATAATATGTTAGACGATTTATTGTTGTAGGATAGAAGCTCTTAACCAAGTCGTATTGCCACCTTTATTTTGCTATAATATTTCTTGCTTTTATGTAAAAAAATATTTTAACTACCAACATTAAACAAAGTTTTAGTTGATTTTAACTTCATTAAAGTATTTCTTATAAAAGAGTGAACAAACTAAATTTAAGAACAATTCGCAGGACTATTTATGCCTCTCCGGTTTTCTCATTAAAATTTAAACGCTTAAAAAAAAAAATAAAAAATAAACAGCTAAGTAACAAACAATTCCACACAAATTATTTTTACAAGCTTATTTAATTTCATTTGCATACCTTATGCGTCACCACCACTGCAAACGTTTTTGCCCCTTGTGCACCATCAATTAAGCAAATTTAATTGCAGCTATGTGGCACACACAACGCACAATGTATATAAAAGGAAGTAGCTCAAAACACTGGCACCTACACATACAGGTTTACATACAAATGCACATATGTATGTAAATATATAAACCTTTGTCTAGATACGAGCCCAAAATTTTTAACCCTGACCCCGTCCTATTTTTTTTTTATCTTTCATTCTGCATGCCCTTTTTCACTTAAAAACCAAAAAAAAAATCCCTCTTGTGCATTTTATTAAGCAGTTTTGGTGGGGTGCACAATTTTTTCCAGTCGCTCGCCTTGTAATTGCTACACAACTGGCAGCGAGACTGTGCATTGCCACTTAAATTGCACGCCATAAACGGCATCACAAGTCAAAAACAAAAACAACAATAAGCAAAAGAGACGTGCATGTAAGTATGTAGGTAAAAGTGAGGTTATGTGGCATCAACATACGTTTAAATATTTGCGTAATAAAGTGTGTACACACTTGCATAAAAAAAATGCCAGTGAAAGCGACTGCAGTTTTATGTTGAAAAAGTCGCGTATAGTTAATAAAAAATAAAACGAACATGCTATGCACACCACTTTGTTAAATTGTTTGTGAAAAGTAGATATGCTGCCACACCACATCTGCCACCGGTTGGGGCTGCTGCACAAAAAAAAATGTTTGTTTGTAGATTCAAAGAAGTGAAAGTCACGCATTCAATTAAGTTATAAACCAGGACTATAAATAAAAGTTATTCTTAAATTATGAAATCAGGTGACACCTTGAGAGCCAAGAATAAGTTGTGAAACTAAATTTTAGAAAAAAAACATGTTTTTGCGCTTTCTAGATTTGCAGGCGGAAGAAAAAGGCAAAGTTTGCTTGATATTTTTTTGGTCAGAAAATAGCGGGCATTATTGCTCCTAAATTTCCTGGGAGTACTCAGAATTTGTTCGAAAAGTATTGATATTTTTTCAAGACTTTCGGCAATTTTTCGACTTTCATCATTGATGTTTCGGAAATTTTGCGAAACCCGAAGTGTCTCGAAATTTTTTTAGGATCATTGAAATCTTTTGTGAATTTTTGTGTTTCTTCAAATTATTTTTTTTGACATTTTTTAGAATTATCGGAATATTTTCGGAATTGTGTGCGGGACTTTTCCGGTTCACTTTTGGGGGTTGTTCGAAATTTGTTTGAATATTTCTAGTTTTTAGATCTTTTTTTCGAGAATCATCGGAATCGTGTTTTATTTTTCCAAAATTTCGCGGGACTTTTCAAGATATTTCGAGGATTTTAGACATTTTTGTCGAGAGTTGTTGGAATTTTTTCTCGGAATTTCGGCAAGACTATTGCGGTTCTTTTTCTTAGGTTGTTCGACAATTTTTCGCAGTGGTCTAAACGTTCGGCTACTTTTTGGGGTTTTAGTGTTTTTAGTTTTGCGACTGTTTCGTGGAGTTTTTAGGGACTTTTAGTATTTTACTTTTCGAATTCGCTTCCATAATTTTCGAGATTTTTCATGCTTTATATTTCCGAAATTCTTGAAATTTTTTCGGAAGTGCGACCAATTTCGTATATTTAATTCTCAGCTTTTATTCATGTTTTTATTGCCTAAAATTTTTCGGAAGTATCCGAATTTTTTCGCATTTTTCGAATGCTTTCGGGACATTTCGCATTTAACTTTTCGAAGTCTTTTCAGCAATTTGCAGGATTTTTCAGGATTTGGTGATTATTTTTTGTGATTTTTCGAGTTTTTTTTTTTGTTTTTTTGTTTGAAATTTTGGGATATATCTCTATTTTTCAGTGTCATTTCGGAATTTTAGGAATTTTCAGGTCTTTAACTGTATTTAACTCATCTTTTTACACTGTTTGGTTGCCAATACTTTTTCGGAACTTTTTGCTGGATTTCTGTTGTTTTACTTTTCGCAATATTTTCAGGAAATATTCCATTGAGGGTTTTCGAATTGTATTCGGTTTAGAAATATTTTTGGTAATTTTTACAATTTTTAAAGATTGCTAGAATTTTTTCGTGTTCTTTCATATTTTAAATATAATTTTTATAAATAATTTTTTGGAGGTTTTTAGCTTGAATTCTCGTGTTTTACCTTTCGCAATATTTTTGGAGTTTTTGTGGAAATAATAAATTTTTTTAGGGTTTTTAGAAATTTTTTATTTTTTTCGTCGACACTTTGTGCGACCTTGCGGTTTTCCGACATTTTTTCCACACTTTTCGTGTTTTAATTTCTGATATATTTTTATTAATTTTTTGGTTCTTCGGATTTTTTTAGAATTTTTTCGTGATTTTTAATGTTTTAAATATATTTTTCTAGTTCTCTCGAATTTTTTTTGATTCTTTTCGGAATCAGCGCATTTTTCGGAACCTTTCAGGTTTTTTGTGTAACTTTCAGGTTCAAAAGTTTACTTACTTGCTCAAGGATTTTGCTTGTGAAATGGTATACGCAGGTACGATTTTTATAGCAAACTCCTGGCTTATCGCGCTGAATTTTATTTAACGCAGAGTGAAATAAAATTCACTTTTTCATTCGAAAAATTATTTCTTATTTGTTGGGTGATATTTACGTTTCCTTGATTTGCAGTATGAATCATATAAAAGATTAATTATTTTTCACGAGGTTTGCTTAGCTTTTCCACCAATTTGCGGTGCCCATCTGGCTGTTGTCACACATTAGGAGGGATAAACAGCTTGCGTTCAGTATCGTATAGTACAGCTCAATTAATTATTATATTTTTTATATTTTTTTTTTCAAAGAAATAAACCGATTTTCAAGCATCTTACACTCTGATATGCCACTTGCTGCAATTTCACCAAAAAGCGTTAGCTATCAAATTTTGCACTCTAATTGAAATTCAATTTACTTTACTGCCACCTCCCCTTTATTTATGCTTGTCAAGATTTCAGCTATTTTCAACCAATTTTCTTCTATCATTTCATCAATCGCGCGCGTATTTCGAATTCCTCTGCCGATCTATCTATCTATCAGTGTGTGAGTCATACATTTTGCGGGTGAACTCAATTTGTTTATGCGAAACTTCATTAGAATGCAAAAACACATTTCCGTCTTAGTTTCCGCGCAATGCACAACATACAGCAAGGCTAGCAAGAAAATAAGTCAGCAGCAGCTAAGATAAAGTACGACAAACCAAATCAACAAGCAACATTGCGTTCCTCGAGTGATTTTTTCCTTGCGCTCAATCAGAATGCAACTCACGTTTAATGCTGTGGCAGGCAGGCAAGCAGGCGGTTCAAGGTTGTTGCTGCTGGGCTTGTGCTTTGAAAGAAGATGACTGTTGTTGTTGCTGTGCTCCTTTTTGGTAGTCTGTTGTTGTTTGCCTCCTGCCAATAGCAAAGTTTTGCCACTCAGCTCCTCAGCGCGTTGCATGCAGCACGTCGTTCGGCGGTTTGCTTATTGCCCGAGCTCACCGAAATTCACTTTTGATACGCTGCTTCGACTTTGTTTGCTCTTGCTGCCGCAGCTGTTGCCTGCTTGGATGGATTGTTCAAAGTTGACATATTTGCGTGAAGGCAGAAGCTTCCTGCTGTTACCGACATTGATTTTCATGCGTAGTCATGGTAGTACTGGTGTGTGCGTGTTCTTGCCAATTGCTTTAAAATTACTTTAATCTGTTTGCGTGGCGTTTACTCATCGTTGGCATGGTAATAGCGTGAAAGGTGGCTTGAAAGAGCAGCAGCTCTGAATTTTTCCTTAGAATACGAAAAGCAGGTGCTACCGGAGGTGAATTGCGAATATTTGCATTTAATTTTCGCTTGTCAAACTGTGCAGTTTTAATATTTGGCCGCTAGCAAAGAGCTTCAAGGTCCTTTATTTTTTCGAAAGTTTTCACAATCCAGATGCTTTCTTGCAAAATTGAATTCATAACTGTTACGTAGTTTGTTAATTTAAAGCGAGATGGTGCCAGATGTTGTCATAACCTTTTTAGCCGTTGAGTGACAGGGAAGAGATGGGTCTCTCTTCGGTATTCGGTCGAAAATCTACTGATGTTAAGAAGAAAAAGCTCGTGAAAAGGGCGGCGCTTTTTGGAATCAGTGGAATGCTCCGGGCCGCTCCCGCTCTAGTACCTAATGCTCTGTTCAGGAGTTCGCTTCACAATTGGGCTAAGAGGCTCTGATTTCCCCCACTCAGCAATTCTTAAAGACTCCTTACCGGAATAGAGATCCCATTAATAATATTTAGGGATAAATTGAAGCTGTACGTAGAGTTAGAGCAAATGTAGTGTGTGTTCAGCCTGCAGCTATAAAAGAGCAGCCGTCTATCTTCGAAANTAGGGATAAATTGAAGCTGTACGTAGAGTTGGAGCAAATGTAGTGTGTGTTCAGCCTGCAGCTATAAAAGAGCAGCCGTCTATCTTCGAAATAGTGTATTATCGATCAGAAGGTTAGATATCTACTGTGATAGGCCAGCAGAAATCAGGGTCCGGGTCGCTTATTGTGACTGAGGTTATTTGGGGAATATCTGCTCTCTCTGTCTCTTAATCCCCTCGGAGTATTTCCAAATCAAGTTGAATTGTATGCCAAAACACAGTGGCATCGCTTTAAATAGTAGCGCTGACGAATTGACTAGACAGGGTACCCTATAGGCCATCTCCCAGGCTAGGGACTGAGCATGGAGGTTTCTTTAAAAACTTACATTCTTCAAAAGGTATCGAAAACATCTTAGTATCTTGCTCAAAATTTTCATTATTTCCTTTTAGTTAATCGCGCGTTTCAAAAACTGAACTTTTTGCCGCAAATTTAAGTTTTTAAGTGCCCAGGGAATATTTTAGAAAACCCAAACTATTTTTTTTTTAGGTGTGATTTTGGACCCTTTTGTGAAGCCTTCTAGTTTCTTTTCGGTATTTTTCTAGGAGCCTTCTTGAAGATTCTTGATATCTCCTATTTCCCTTACCGAATCCTTTGAGAGCCTTTATATTCAACGCTACAATTTAAAATTATTAAGTAAACACCTCTGATTTTGAAAGGTATGCTTTTTTTCATCTATTTGGAAAAATAATTAAAAATAATCATATAATTAGAAATAGTCAAATAACTTATTAAGTAGCTTTGATTTCGAAATTTATGCTTAACAAAAAGAAAAAAAATCTATTAATTTTGCCCCAAAAGAAAGTAAAAATAATCGGGTAGTGGTGGAGTTAAAAGTAGATACTCGCTACTTCGGAATTCTTTTTCTATATAGATTTTACACTAGTCATGCTGTAGTATGATGGAAAAAATGGCGCCCACCTATTTGTTTCTTT
>NW_016169700.1:0-9027 GCF_001687245.7 Rhagoletis zephyria
ATTTGTGCCCTTAGTTGTGCTGCTTCGGCCATTTCTGTTGTATTGTTGTTTCTTTGGACCCTTGAAGGGGAGGAGGATGCTTCGTTCTTCCTTCATTGTTGTTTATGTTTGACAGATAGGAATGCTTTTATAACTCGGTGCTCCAGTTTGTACTGCTTTAAAATTTGTAGTGTTGTTCCGCTTTCTCAGGAACCGTTGGTGATCCTTCTTCAGGATCGTTGGCTTATCCTTCTTCAGGATCGTGGATTTTTTCGAGTCCTATATTTCAAGGATATCTCTGGCTTTTGGATAACAGGTAAATTTGTTAGATCCCGGTTGAGCCCCCAGTTTGAGTTACATTTCAGAAGATATAATAAACTTTGATTTTTTCAGCAACAGTGTGCTACGTTTATTCATGTGATCATAACTGTTTACATTTGGTTAGCTTACTACAATTTATACCTATGCGTAAATGCATGTCGTTTTGTTTACATGTCATTTTGTCTGCCGTTGATAAGGAATACCTTCCTTAACTTGTTGATAAAGACGTTTTGATGTTTTGGTTGTTTGCTGTCCTTAACTCGCGCACTTGAAAGTTAATAAATTAATTTTATATAATACCGAAATTAACAATGCAATGTAAATGGCGCAGTCGGTAGGATCAGTGAAAAGGATCCTGTAAACGAGTTTGTGAAAGAATAAATAAAATTGACTTAGGCCCTTATTATGAGTGGCATTCGATTTCGATCTTCGCTGGTTATCGAAGATCGAAAGTAAGATTCGTATTATTTATGAGCTATGCAACCGTGTCGAAATTTTCATTGAGTATCGAATTTTCTGTCGAACAGAATTTTGCTTTCGAAGGTGTAGAGAAGTCTTAGAAAATTGTGAAAAAATTATGATTTTACATTTTTCTCTTACTTTATGGCGGCTAGACACTAATTTTAAACAATTTTTTTTATTTTGATGCAGTTCTAACGCCGTGAATACTAAACACCAGCTCGAAAGGCTGGTTTCATTTATGAAACAAAATGCCAATACTCAGCATGATCTCTGAGAACAAAATCGTAGAGCTGTTGATAGTTTTAAACTATTTTAAATAGATTTGGCTCACAAACGCCTCTTTAGACAGTCGGAAGTTTTTAATAAATATGTAGACAAATTTCCTAAATATATTTTATGTCAAGATATATTCGAAAGACTACACTTAAACTCTCTTAAACATTTTCTAGTCCTGGCCAGTTTACTAAGTCATCATTNAAAGACTACACTTAAACTCTCTTAAACATTTTCTAGTCCTGGCCAGTTTACTAAGTCATCATTCTCTGCCGAATCGTTGAACCAGAACTCCGTTGTACTCATTTTTACCACGTTTTTATAAACTCGGTTTCTTTTTTATTTCATTTTAATTTGCACAAATTTACATACATATTTATAAGTACACTAATTAGTTTGCTCGATTTGTAAACAAAGCTTGTCCGTGGTGAAGAATATACTATTGTGAACAACCTAATCGAGCGAAATTCACAATAGCGCTATTCTTCATTGAATGAGAGTTATAATACCAAATGAAAATTCGTTCGATCAGTCCAAGATCGAATGCAACTCATAATAGGGGATTTAAAGTAGGATCAAAAGCGTATGCCCAAACATCATGGGTGAAAAACTTAAGTAGCTATTATTACAAAAAAAAAAAACGTTTTTCACTTAAAGTTGCATTGAAAGTGTACTCCAAAGCTGAAAATTCTAGTATCTAACAAAACAGAAAAAAAACATGTGAAGACAATACGCTAAATTAAAAGCCTAAATAAGTAAATAAGGTCAAGCGAAAGTTTGGTCGCAACTGTAAAAAAAGAACAAAAAAAACGTGCAAAGACACTACGCTAAATTAAAAGCCTAAATAAGCAAATAAGGTCAAATGAAAGTTAAGTCACAACTGTAAAAAGAAAAGATAAAAGCTGCAATAACAACGAACTTATCTCTTATGACAAAGGATGAACTAAATGAAATATGCTCACAAATTGATATGCTGAATACAAACAAAGCGACAACTTTAGAAGGAGCTCAACACAAAAGAGACCGCGTTGTACAAAGTGTAAAGTTAATCTCCCCTTTCGATGGAGGTAAAAAATATCTCACTATACATTTGAAGTATTGATAGCATTATTCCACCGTTTTATTACTTCCAATCAGCCTTTTTGAGGCTAGATCTAGCATTTTTTTTGTCATTTAGCTTCAAAATTTAGGATTTAGCTTCGTGGCTTTTTTCTAGCCTTTTCTTAATTTCAAACTAGCATTTTTTAAGGAAAATTTTCCACAATATTTGTAGTAGCACTAAATTATTGTTCCGGCTCAGTTTACTTGACGAAATGTTAAGCGTATATCACCCAGCGGCATCGCACCGTCCGACGAAATTCACTCATCGAACTCGTTCTGTTTATACTGTAACAGTTTTTTCAGGGGCTCACAAGTGTCCCTATAAAACCAGGAAAAGCATGTTAATTCTTAGAACTCCGCACCCCACGGGAATGACGTCAAGCACTACATCGTGAGGGAGAAAGGTAGTTAGTCGCCGCTGCTGTGCCGTAGCCATTCAGGGGTCCTTAGCCCCTTCACCGCCTCTGATATTGAGTCACATGCTGCCGACCATTTTTCGCTGCTTTGTAGCATAGCCTCCACGAGTGACTCAGGCGTGAAACTCGCGAGATATGTTGCGAAGTTTGCATCTGGTACTGTAAAATCGTATACACTCAAAAAAGACGTATTCTATTACATCTCCTCCGCAGTGGTCGCATATGGGTTCCCGTTCGTGTTTGAATCGGTGAAGGTTTGCTTTGAAGCACCCGTGTCGGGTAAACAGTTTGTCAAATAGAAATTGACTTCGCCGTTTAGTCTGCTTCATTTGCGTGTATATACGGTTTGCTCTTCACTATGCACGCTCTAATTAAAACATTCACGATTGTAATCGTTTTGTAAAATATGAAGATATTAGGTGGTAGAAATATACCACTACTTTGTCTTTAAGGACTATGAGTTTTAACACCCTAAAAAAGAGTCCCCTTTATTATTAAAATGGTTTTATTAAACAACTTTCATGTAATTTCATGATCGTAAGTACTTTGACAGTCTAGATATTTACATTTTTGTTGCTCGGTGGTGCATTTGTACCACCTCTTTGTACATAAGAGTTTATGAAATGTTGAAAAGGCTGGCCTTTTTAACCTTTTATTTTGGGCCATTTAGCTTTTTCATTTGGCCGATCTAGCTTTTTTATTTTTGAGGTCCACTGCTTCCAATCAGGGTGTCCAGATTGTTTAAAAAGAAAGGAGCCATTTCTGAAAAAAAAATCGACAAAGGCTTAAAAATCTTTTATTTTAAAAATGAGATCTTGTTACAACATAGTTTTTAAAACCAAAAACGAATATAATGCCACAAATAACACAAATCACTTATATGATAGTGATGGACAAACAAATTTCTTTAAAAATATTCAAACTTTTTAAAAATGTTTGTATTAACACATTTCCCAATAGCGCAATTAATAAATTTATTTTAACTCATATTAAATGATTAATCTCACAATCCGCTTTTAAGCACTCGGCGCTAAAAATAAAAAGATACAATAAGGCGAGATCAGCTATTTCCACAAATGAAGTTGCAAATTTCACATTCAGCGGGAGTTGTCACAAATGGTAGTTTAATATTGGCAAATGTTCAATAATTACACATTTCCCAATAGAACTGCGCGATTAATAAATTTATTATAACTCATATTAATTGATTAATCGCACAATCCGCTTTTAAGCGCTCGGCGCTAAAAATAAAATAAAAGCTATAATAAGGCGGGATCAGCTATTTCCACAAATGAAATAGCAAATTTCAGATTCAGCGGGAGTTGTCACAAATGATGGTTTAATATTGGCAAATGCTCGGTATGCTACAACAAAATTGATAACAATAAAAAGTGTTGCCACATCAAAATTAAAGCTCTAACTCCATAACCTACTTATCACGTGTTTCGACGCATTTGCATGGTAGCGCACAAGCAATAGAATTCATGGAAAAAATCGCCAAAGGCGAATTTCTAAATTTTTACGCGCAAATACCCAAAAAAAATTTGCCAAATGGGCGCTAAATCACCAAATCTGGGCACTCTGCTTCGAATGCATAATAAGCACACTCCGCGGAGCAGCTTTGGTTGCAATAAGAAGAGAACAACAATCTGATTGGCGTACTTTGCGTGAGCTATGAACTACTGAATTCACCGAGGATACACCTAAATATTACTACTTTAATATTATCACTGCGCACTTTAATCAGCAAAATCCTCCACAGAGAGTTCCTTGTGGTATGCAGCGCGTTAATTCTAATCAGTCTCGCATTAGAAGATTCGGAACACCAGCACCGATGGATCAAGATGAACAAAATTTCATTTAGAGACCTCGGTAAATTGCCAAGAATTCAACTAGGCATTCAAAACCAGGTTTTTTTACTACTTTAATATTATCAATAAATAACATTAAGCTTAATACTAGTGTAAAACAATTATGTGAAGACATTAACCAAAAAACCTGTAAAATTAGAGATCGTATTAGATTAAGTAATTTAGGTATTCCTACGGAAAACTTGATGAATACAGAACTACAACAAATAAGCATAAACACCTTAAAAAGAGAACTAACAAATCACCTTAATGCTGTGATTAATTTAACTCAGCAAACGGTTTGAAGTCAGCTATACGAATTCTGAAGGAAAATGACGAATATGAAGAGAATGTAGAATGTAAACAAAATTAAAAAAAATAACAATACGCAAATTAAATTACAATTTTATAATAAACCGCATAACATGTGTCAAAATAACAATTTTCAGAGCTATTTACCTAATTTTACTACTTTTATTTCATATATCCCACAGCAACCACTAGTTACTAGTTTTAATCGTTCACGCCAACCACCCTATTCGAATGGTAAAATGCAAACACTGCCGCACTTTAATCAGCAAAATCCTCCACATAGAGTTCCTTATGGTATGCAGCGCGTTAATTCTAATCAGTCTCGCAATAGAAGATTCGGAACACCAGCACCAATGGATCAAGATGAACAAAATTTCATTTAGAGACCTCGGTAAATTGCCAAGAATTCAACTAGACATTCAAAACCAGATTTTTTGATCGGTATTGGCTCATCTGTAAACCTAATCAAACCAAAAATTACAAATAGCAAAGTAGTCTCTTCCGAGACAATGGGTCCGATCATTGAACTATGACGAGCTCCGGGTTATGCTGGGGTATGCTCATCGGCTGCCGGGTTCTTAACAAAAATAGTAAGGGTTCGTTTTTCGGTTTATAGCAAAGCACTCGTCTGTCTTGGTCTTACATTAAGAGGACGGGAGTAGAACCTACCCGTTCCTCTCCGATTGGTGGGCGTAGCTCCATCCCATCAAATATAATTACGGCTATAGTAAAGGAGCGGGAGTAGAACCTACCCGTTCCTCTCCGATTGGTGGGCGTAGCTCCATCCCATCAAATATAATTACGGCTATAGTAAAGGAGCGGGAG
This sequence comes from Rhagoletis zephyria, assembly GCF_001687245.7. Lineage (NCBI taxonomy): Eukaryota > Metazoa > Arthropoda > Insecta > Diptera > Tephritidae > Rhagoletis > Rhagoletis zephyria. The sequence goes on from NW_016169700.1 coordinate 5,540, forward strand.
TAGAACCTACCCACAACCTTCCAAGATAGGGAGTAGAACCTGCAAATTGCCGGCCGCAGTCGCGTAGAGTATGTCCCGTTGTTCTTTGCGCTTTGTTCTTCATTGCCATCGTGCTTAAAGTATATGTACAATTCTATGTATATGATTATATGAATAATAACGGTAGTTCAAATCACTTAGTGCTGTACAATATGTGGCTACAATTCAAAGTATGTATTTTCAATTCAAAGCATTTATTACTTAACAATTATATATTTTATGTACAATTCAAAAATTATCTGTATAATATACATGAGTGTTGTGGGGGCTCCAAGCCCTAGGATTGGGGTCCTCATAGAACTCGTGTCGATCGAAAAATTTGTCGATTTTGATCGCCAAATATTGCGGTGAAATCATTGAATTCGTATCGAAAATCAATTTTTCGATGAAGTTGAACTCACTTGCCGACTCGATAAAATACTTTCCGCGACTCGTAGATGGCGTTGATTGCAAAACCATTGAGACCGTAAAATCGAAAATATTTTTGGATATCTATCCGTTGGTGAGTTCGTTACGGAAACTTAAAGAAATGGAAATTTTGTAAGTGTTTATGTAACCAATTGATGAGGACGCACCAAATTGTGTTTACATGCACATTTTAGAGACAAGAGACAAAAATACACAAACAAAAATCAATTTGAAGTGCTTGTGAACGCGATGAAGTTGCAAGGACAAAACTGGATGGAAGAAGGTATGACAAATCAAGACATGTCTACATATGTTTATTAAAGTTTAATAGGTTTGGACTGATTTTAAGTCTGGAATCAAAAAGAAAATGGTAAAAAATGCAAAGCAAATTTCCGGAACAAGAGGTGGGCCCTTCAGCCAAATAACTTTAAGTCCACTCGATGAGGAGGTCAGTGTAATACTTTCGCTCAATACATCAGTTGAGGGGTTGACAGGCATTCGAAGTTTTGGATGCTCGCCAGTAAGAACAACAGTAAATACTCCGAATGAGAACCATGCAACAAGTACCCTTAGCAAGAGACCAGTTGATGCACTTTATTCCCTGCCACAAACTCAAAATGAATTTTCATCAGATGTAACGCCTGATTGAGAGTCGTGACTACTGCCGCGTTCTTTAGCGCAAACGTAGCGTATTTGCATCTTGTGGTTGCACACTTACGTCACAACGTAAATAAATCACTCACTGAATAGGTAATTTTTTAAAAGCCTTACTGTCATAACGTTCAAACTTGAGAATCCTTTTCGGTTATAATAGAGATGTTTATCTCTTGTCGGAGCCATTATTTTTACACCAGGAATATTTGATTTGCTAAAAAAATATGTCTTTGCTTCCAATTCTGCGCTTGCAGTCATGGCAATGGAAATCCACCTTGAGTAAAGCCTGTACTCAAAGAAGTTGAGTAATTCATCCAATATTTCACAGAATGTCGATTGGGCCACGTTTATATTGAAGTCCTTTCCAACACAATGCTGAGAGCTGCATGTGGCTAAGAATCGTAAGCATGCAGCAAGTTTTATTTTGGGAGACAGAGAACCTTGCCTTTTGCAATTTACAAATTGATTTTCGCATTCCCCCAAAATATACATTTTTACATACAAATTTTTGATGAAACTGCAAAGATGTATGTAAATGAAGTTTTGATTTTGTTTAGCTTAATATTTCGACTCACTTATAGTTATCCATTTGCAACACGTCTTTTGACTTTTCCTCAAAATTCTGCGCTCACGACGAATGTTTACACAATCTTCATCTTCACTATCACTTAAAAACAAAGCGGTTGTATCAATTTTAAATTATTTCATCAAGTTAACAAAAAAAACTAAAGCAAACAATTTCATTTGACAAATTTTTCGACACAACAGTTTCACTTAGTCGGTAAAGCAGTTTATCGACGGTATCAATGATCCCATGAAATTTTTCGATCGAGAATTCTTTCCGTACCGATATCAATGTCGATGCGGAATGAATGATTAGACCCATTATTTCATAAAGTTAACAAAAAAAACTAAAGCAAACAATTTCATTTGACAAATTTTTCGACACAACCGTTTCACTTAGTCGGTAAAGCAGTTTATCGACGTTATCAATGATCCCATGCAATTTTTCGATCGAGAATTCTTTCCGTACCGATATCAATGTCGATGTGGAATGAATGATTAGACCCAATAACTTTAAAAACGGCCACAGGATCTATTGTAATAAAATATACACAGGAGTTGGTTGACAATAAACAAAACAAAACTCAATTCCATGTGTTACAGCCGGTAGGTAGACTTCCACACGATGCTCGACTGAGTCTGGGTTACTTCTCTCTGTGAAGGGTTGGTCGGAGTTATGATCCAACTGCTAGACCGGATCGAGAGGGCACGCGTCGAGCTCCTTGACGGGCTGGATGAGGTTTTGAGTTCGTTCCCGTTCGGGGGTGATCCACCGAAATCAATAAAACAAATGGCTTTCGTTTAGTTCGCACTTTAATTCACGTCTATCGAACGCACTTATACTTCGTAACAAATTTCAATTATTTCCATAAAAAGATATTAACAGAACCCACAACAGTGCAATTTGCGGGTTTAATTAAAGTAATTTTTTAATTGCTGCTGGAGAAACGATTGCTCTAATAATGCCGGTCAACCCAACCACCTTTTTTGTTTTTTTTTTTTTACATTTCATATGTTTTGCTGAATTCGCGTAGGCTTGCCATCGTTTTTAGAGCGCGCATTGGTGGATTATCCATTAACCCTTAGTTGTACAGGTAAGTTAATAAAAAGGTAAGTTAACATTCAAGATATATGCAAATTTCTTTAAATTCAAAATTACTTAATTCTATTATTCCAGGTAGCGCGACGTTTCAACCGTTCGCTTATACATCCTCCTCCGCACTCCGAGATGTAGACCGGCGTCGGGCGGGGGCGGACCTCAAGAGGCGAAAATCAGTTTGCTGGTGATTCGCACACCTGTGCTTTTCTCGGTGGAGGAAGGTTTGGTGATTGGCGCCGCATACTCGGCAGCTCCCAGTAGAGCTACAATCGGCAGAGCAGTGCGACCGTGCTAAGCAGTTTTTGCAATATTTATGTGCTCTAGCAAGTAAATAGCGGTGCTGTGGGCGCATGCTTCTAAATACTGAACACAATTGCAGCGAATGACGTCGCGTGCATACTCCACATCGCTGATAGTCTATTTCTGCTGATGCTTTCCATTTCCAGACAACCGGTCAGGTACGAGCATGATTTTTAATTTCGACCAAACTCAAATACATTGTTTGTTGGTCCAAATAATGAGACACGTATTTTTTCTTTTGGCTCGGAAAAATTTTTCGGCCGAATTAAACGCGATTTTGTTTTTCAGGCAAAAATCGATTATTCGAATTGACAGTGAGAATGTTTTTTTAAAATGCCCATAACTTTGTCAAAATTTAATAGATTCCAACAATGTTTTTACTCAAATGTCAGTAATTCTTGTCACTTCAAGATAGAATGATATA
>NW_016169700.1:9052-16977 GCF_001687245.7 Rhagoletis zephyria
ATATTCTTCTAAAACCCTTAAGAGAATATCCATTTCAACTAAATTTCTTACCCAAGGATGCAAACTCGCACAAATGTTGAAAATGGATTAATTCAGCAGATAGGAGGTGGAGAATATCTGCATTTAGGTTTTAAATTTACTCTTCAGAAAAAATGTGTTGGATTTTTTTGAAAAATTTGTCCAAGAAGTTATTGAAGTACGTGAAGAAGGAATTATTATTGAAGACAGAAGATTTTTTTTGACTGTGCGCTGTTTTATAGCAGATGCGCCTGCAAGAGCGTTCGCTTTAAATCACTCTGGCTACAATTCATCAAAAGCATGCTCCAAGTGTAAAGTCGAAGGCACTTATTATATGGAAAGAATGATTTTTCAAGGGACGGAGCACCAGCTACAGACAGATTCTGATTATCANGTGAAGAAGGAATCATTATTGAAGACAGAAGATTTTTTTTGACTGTGCGCTGTTTTATAGCAGATGCGCCTGCAAGAGCGTTCGCTTTAAATCACTCTGGCCACAATTCATCAAAAGCATGCTCCAAGTGTAAAGTCGAAGGCACTTATTATATGATTTTTCAAGGGACGGAGCACCAGCTACGGACAGATTCTGATTATCGTAATCTAATAGACCATCATCTTGGAAGAAGCCCTTTGGCAGAGTTGCTTGGTTTGGTAACTAAAGTACCATTTGGAAATGTTATGAAAGCTATAGTGGTAAACGTTGACGGAAAATATGCTCGTCGAAGGTTATCAGGCAGAAAGTTACATATCCTTGATTCCAGAATGCAACAACTACAAAATTACTGTCCCTCTGACTTCGACCGATATTTTGTTTTTGATATTTTATAGAAAATATACGTTTTTGTGGTACATACTGCAATATTCTTATATGGTTTAGCTAAATGGAACATATGTATGTAATATATCAGCAAAAAATACAGCCGTGATCATTTTTTGTGTATCAAATAGATATTAGAACACACTTTCCACCATACAGTTTCGAAATACAAAATCCCATTTTCCCGCTTTTTATAATCGAAACTGTATGGTGGAAAGTGTGTTCTAATATCTATTTGATACACAAAAAATGATCACGGCTGTACTTTTTGCTGATATATTACATACATATGTTCCATTTAGTTAAACAATATAAGAATATTGTAGTATGTACCACAAAAACGTATATTTTCTATAAAATATCATAACTCAGAAAACAAAAATCTTCGCTATTAGAGATTTGGGTTGATTGTAGTTCAAAGTTTCTCTTTCCCGGTAAAAGAGTTTGAGAGAAAAAAAAATACACTTTTTGAGAAATTAAGTTTCAAAAAAAATTTGCACTTTTTGTTTATTGTTAAATAAAAAATTTTAAATAATGATAATCAATAATTATGTCATTCTATCTTGAAGTGACAAGAATTACTGACATTTGAGTAAAAACATTGTTGGAATCTATTAAATTTTGACAAAGTTATGGGCATTTAAAAAAAACATTCTCACTGTCAATTCGAAAAGTAGATTTTTGCCTGAAAAACAAAATCGCGTTTAATTCGGCCGAAAAATTTTTCCGAGGCAAAAGAAAAAATACGTGTCTCATTATTTGGACCAACAGACAATGTATTTGAGTTTGGTCGAAATTAAAAATCATGCTCGTACCTGACCGGTTGTCTGTTTTCAGTCGTCGACTTGGTGTATAAGCAGCATCGGACGGCACCAGAACCTGATATTGCAGGGATCTGCGGGGTGCTGGGGTAGGCACGTATCCTTCCATCTGCAAGTATAAATGCGGTGGCATGGATCAGGTTACAAAAAGGCAATTGAGAGGCGTGTAGAACTTTGACTATTTTCGTGGAGCATAGTGGATACAGTGGGTTTGAATACTATGGGGGTGTGAGTGTATAATGTAATTGCGGCAGTTTGGCTACTGAGCCTCGGCTTGAGTAACAGGAGATTCGGCTGATGGTAAGATACATAGTTTCGTTATGGGCCGGGTGAATACTCCGTTCTGAGTGCGTATATCGACCACGCGAATATGACCATCTGGGCCTGGATGCAATTTATCAATGCGTCCGAGACGCCATTCTGTGGGTGGAAGGGTGTCATCTTGGAGTAATACGCACTCTCAGAGTTTCGGTGGGGCTTGGGTAGTTTTCTATATGTGGCGTTTTTTAAGATCGTTCCGATAGTCTTCCTTCCAACGGCGGCTAAATTTGTGATGTAAGATTTTAATCTTTTCCCATCTGTTGACTAAGGGTAAACTTTCATAATTTGCTTCAGGTAGTGACAGCATCGGGGCACCTCAAAGAAAGTGACCAATAATGAGCGCTGTGAGGTCCATTGGGTCCTGAGAAAGCGAAGAGATGGGACGAGAGTGTAGATCGGCTTCCATTCTGATTAAGAGAGTAGTGAACTCCTCAAACGCGATCTTCTGAGATCCAGCGGTCTTTTTGAGATGAGTTTTGAAGCTCTTGACCTCGGACTCCCATAAACCGCCCATATAAGGAGCGCCGGGTGGAATGAAGGTCCAATTGATACCTTGGACCGCGTATTTTGTGACGATATCAGGTAAAACTTTCCTTAGAAATGCGGAGAATTCCCTTTCGGCGGCTCTTTAGGCTCCTATGAAGGTTTTCCCATTGTCGCTCATCTTCTTTTTTGGGGTAGCCACGGCGTACAATGAAGCGAGCAAAGGCTGCAAGGAATGCGTCGCTGCTGNGATTTTTGCCTGAAAAACAAAATCGCGTTTAATTCGGCCGAAAAATTTTTCCGAGGCAAAAGAAAAAATACGTGTCTCATTATTTGGACCAACAAACAATGTATTTGAGTTTGGTCGAAATTAAAAATCATGCTCGTACCTGACCGGTTGTCTGGAAATGGAAAGCATCTGCTGTTTTCAGTCGTCGACTTGGTGTATAAGCAGCATCGGACGGCACCAGAACCTGATATTGCAGGGATCTGCGGGGTGCTGGGGTAGGCACGTATCCTTCCATCTGCAAGTATAAATGCGGTGGCATGGATCAGGTTACAAAAAGGCAATTGAGAGGCGTGTAGAACTTTGACTATTTTCGTGGAGCATAGTGGATACAGTGGGTTTGAATACTATGGGGGTGTGAGTGTATAATGTAATTGCGGCAGTTTGGCTACTGAGCCTCGGCTTGAGTAACAGGAGATTCGGCTGATGGTAAGATACATAGTTTCGTTATGGGCCGGGTGAATACTCCGTTCTGAGTGCGTATATCGACCACGCGAATATGACCATCTGGGCCTGGATGCAATTTATCAATGCGTCCGAGACGCCATTCTGTGGGTGGAAGGGTGTCATCTTGGAGTAATACGCACTCTCAGAGTTTCGGTGGGGCTTGGGTAGTTTTCTATATGTGGCGTTTTTTAAGATCGTTCCGATAGTCTTCCTTCCAACGGCGGCTAAATTTGTGATGTAAGATTTTAATCTTTTCCCATCTGTTGACTAAGGGTAAACTTTCATAATTTGCTTCAGGTAGTGACAGCATCGGGGCACCTCAAAGAAAGTGACCAATAATGAGCGCTGTGAGGTCCATTGGGTCCTGAGAAAGCGAAGAGATGGGACGAGAGTGTAGATCGGCTTCCATTCTGATTAAGAGAGTAGTGAACTCCTCAAACGCGATCTTCTGAGATCCAGCGGTCTTTTTGAGATGAGTTTTGAAGCTCTTGACCTCGGACTCCCATAAACCGCCCATATAAGGAGCGCCGGGTGGAATGAAGGTCCAATTGATACCTTGGACCGCGTATTTTGTGACGATATCAGGTAAAACTTTCCTTAGAAATGCGGAGAATTCCCTTTCGGCGGCTCTTTAGGCTCCTATGAAGGTTTTCCCATTGTCGCTCATCTTCTTTTTTGGGGTAGCCACGGCGTACAATGAAGCGAGCAAAGGCTGCAAGGAATGCGTCGCTGCTGAGAGCGGAGCAGAGCTCGAGGTGGGCGGCCTTTGTGGTGAAACACACAAAGCGGCCACATAACCTTTCACGAGGGTGGCGTTTCCAATGAGATCAATTATCTGCGCGGTTCGGTTGGATACGTAGGTTTTTCAGGGCTGAGGCGGTTTTTCTAGCCAAGCTAAAACGATTTCAGAGTCGGACCACAAGGTTAGTTTAGGAAGGTCAAGGTGGCTTAGCACTACTGAGACCAATTTGGCTAATAAAAGAGCTCCACGTAATTCGAGACGTAGTAAGCTGATAGTTTTTAGGGGTGCAACTTTGCTTTCGGACATTAGCAGATGAGAGGTGACTTGGAAACCATGCGTGGTGTGAACATACAAGTTTGCGCAGTAGGCCTTCTCGAAGGCGTCACAGAAGCCGTGTAGTTCGACGGGTTGGCCAGGGAGGTAATTGACCCATCGGGGTATCTGGATGGTAGAGACTGTTTGCAGATTATTCGCAAATTACAGGCATTTATAGAGGCGGTTGGGTTTGACTTGCTCATCCCAATCAGTTCCGTCGAGCCACAAATCGTGCATGAGGATCTTCGCTTGTATCATTATGGGCATCATCCACCCTGCGGGGTCGAAAAGTTTCGCAACGGCGGTGAGAATTTGTCGCTTTGTGACCGCGGACGCTGCGAAGATCGATTCCCCAGATAACAATGCGGTCCGGGCACGTTGCAGGCACGACGGTCGGCGGACCGCAGGCTTGCTATAACGCAACGATTACGCTAGCACATTGTGAGATGACCAATAGTCCGGGAATGGGCCTTCAGTTTGCTCGCACATAATACGGAATTTCTCGCTTGCCATAGTCCGGAAGATTGGTTGTATGTATTTATTTTTTTTTTGTATATTTAAATATAATTTCATTTAGTTTATTATGTATTATTTCTATTATTAACTTATAATATACCATAAAAACATCTAAAGATGTTTCGTCGATGTGACATGAAGTAATAGTAGTCGATAGTGGATAATCGATAGTCTATTGCATGCACCAGTGTTAGCACAAGCGCCATTATTGTAAGTTGTTTGTGAAGTTTACTTAAACATATTTGAGAAAAATTAATTGGGAGAATTTCGAGAAGCAGTGTGTTACATCAGTAACATAAAAGTTGTGTTAATAAGTACATATAAAAAGAATATACTAAGAATATTAAGGTAAATGAATAGTATGCTGCGTGGAAAACATAAAGAGTTTTCAACCCTCAGTGCAAGTCAAAAGCGCAGACGCTTGGAAGACATCCGGAGAGAAATAGACGATAACAATTCTTCGGTTCATAGTGAGCTAGCTGCAGATCAAAGAAATAACGTGGAATTTCCTTTGATTCATTCATCACAAATGGAATCATTGGATCGAAGTGCTGATGAAAGTGAACAAGAAAATTCTGATGATAGTGCTGAAGAAATTGTAGAAGAAAATATTAATGGAAGTGATGAAAGTGAACAAGTAGAAATTATTGATAGAGAAATAAATTCTGAAGAAAGCAGTGATGATAAAGTACCTCTACCTATAAATATTAATGTTTTAAGAAAAAAAAAACAACTGAGAAATGCCTTTTTGGCTGCTAATTTGAAGCACACTCAATGTAATATTCTTCTAAAACCCTTAAGAGAATATCCATTTAAACTAAATTTCTTACCCAAGGATGCAAACTCGCACAAATGTTGAAAATGGATTAATTCAGCAGATAGGAGGTGGAGAATATCTGCATTTAGGTTTTAAATTTACTCTTCAGAAAAAATGTGTTTGATTTTTTTGAAAAATTTGTCCAAGAAGTTATTGAAGTACGTGAAGAAGGAATCATTATTGAAGACAGAAGATTTTTTTTGACTGTGCGCTGTTTTATAGCAGATGCGCCTGCAAGAGCGTTCGCTTTAAATCACTCTGGCCACAATTCATCAAAAGCATGCTCCAAGTGTAAAGTCGAAGGCACTTATTATATGATTTTTCAAGGGACGGAGCACCAGCTACGGACAGATTCTGATTATCGTAATCTAATAGACCATCATCTTGGAAGAAGCCCTTTGGCAGAGTTGCTTGGTTTGGTAACTAAAGTACCATTTGGAAATGTTATGAAAGCTATAGTGGTAAACGTTGACGGAAAATATGCTCGTCGAAGGTTAACAGGCAGAAAGTTACATATCCTTGATTCCAGAATGCAACAACTACAAAATTACTGTCCCTCTGACTTCAACCGAAGGCCAAATAATTTCTCAGCTTTTCATAGATTTAAGGCAATTAGCTCTGTACACAGCTGTGGCTGTATTTAAAAATGTTTTTGAAGACGATACTTATGAACATTTCTTGTTATTACACATGGCCATGCGCCTTTTGGTGTATAAAGAAACGCCTTCTGAAATTCTGAATTTTTGTAAATATGCTTTAAAAAAAATACGTACAAATGTGCGAAGAAATTTTTGGGTTTCAATTTCTTGGTGACATGGAGTCATTCAGTGCATTTTGTTATGAAAATAATATGCTGAACCACGTAAATTAATTCGCAAGCCAGGTCTTCCTCTCCAACAGATTTACAAAAGAACAACAGAATTAAATGACCTAATTTGTACGCCTTTCAATGATAACATTCAGATACGTCTATCCTTGCCTCATGCAGATGGTCCTCTTCCAGAAAATATATTTGATGCTCAATGTCGACAATATCGGAAGTTGGAGATCGGAAAGCTAATATTGTCAACAAATTTATGTGATAGCTGCTGTTTTCTTAGGGATCGAAGAATCGGGATAATAAAACACATTATAAAAGTAGAGGAACAAATATTACTGATTTTCCAAGCATTTCAAAGGAAAGAAGCATTGTATGATTTTGGAATACGGTCTAATACTGTTGGTGTACATCACTGTAAAATGTTGTCAGATACAGTAGAAGCTATTTCTATCAACAATTTCGAAGACAAATGCTATAGGATGCCCTATTGGAGTAATGTTGTAGGAGAAGAAAGCCCAGTTGATAACCAGTGGATCAGTTGTACTTTGCTTACACGCTATGAGGTTCCTCAAAATTAGCTTAAAACAATGAAACTCGATTTTGGCATTCCTGAACATCTCTGATTGGATGTTTGCTTTTTTTACACTCTATTATCACTGTATATGAAGCTTTTTCATATGCCTGAAACATTTTCAGCTTGATTGCAATTACGAGTATTCTAGTGATTTTCCCTTTTAATATATGGTTTTTTATCAAATTTATTTATTTATGCCTTCAGATAATGGAATTTCCAGAAAAAAGAACTAATGATTTCAAGAAGCTGTATTCCAAAGATGCTCTAAGAACCAGTACGTCCGGGAGGAAAATAAAAACTCCAAAAACCTATTTTACCACATCAGACGAGGAAACTCTTATAACGAAAAAAGGAAAAAGTAAAGAAATAGAGCATTTATTGGCCACTATGAAAAAAGTTGGTAAACAAAACATCAAGGATCAAAGGAGTTTGTAAGTATATAAAAGATATTTGTTGCTTTTTAAGGTTTAAATCATGCATTATTTAAACTAATAATGTGTTAAAAATATTTATTTAATAATTCAAGGTCTGCAACGGAGATTTCTATTGTACAAAAAGTGGAAAAACCGATTTTAAAACTATCAACAAACATCAATTGTCAGAAAAAAAAAGATGTTCGTTTGATTTATTAAACTTGTGTTCATTAACTGATACAGCATTATTTTTCTTGTATCATTTAAGATCTGTAACGGAGGTATCTGCTGGCCCGGGGGAAAAAAGCGAATCTTAAATCGTCAAGAAGGCAAATCTGCAAATATTATTGTGGACTAGCAGACCCGGCAAACTTCGTCCCGCACAAAATTATTATATATTTTATTGAAACTTTTTGGTCCAACATTTTCACCAACAATTCACGTTTACGATTTTCATTGGCACACTCGTCTGCTAAGATTATGGTATGGTGGTCATTTGCTGCTTTAAATAACCTAAGGAAAGTGTTATATCCGT
>NW_016169701.1:0-9116 GCF_001687245.7 Rhagoletis zephyria
AAAATAAAAAAATGTTAACAAGCCACAATAACATTGACAAATACAAAATATATATATTAAAAATCAACGATAAGTCGCAGCTATTTTTAAGTTGCACTTTATTTAAATTGATCGGGCTACAAAACTGCATACTCAGAATATGTATTTCTAGGAAATCTGATTAATAAGCTCGACATTTTTACTAAAGTCTGTTGATTTTTCTAATGGTGCGCAAAGATTGAACCTTGGATTTATACGGGTTTTCTTAAGGTATAAACTGAATTTATAACCGACTTCCAAAAAAAGGAGGAGGTTATCAGTTCGTCGGAATATTTTTTTTAATGTATGTTACTGCATAACTTTGGACCACGTCAACGTATTTCGATAAATATCAGAGGTGGTCCCATACTAATCTGGTTTAGATCTGATCATTGGATCTTGAAATATATATATATATATATATTTTTTTTTATATGAGAATTGAAGTCGTTTTTTTTGCTAAAAATTACTTGTTATAAACAAATAATTAAAATTAAATAACTTTAAGGTAAATGGCCAATCTTGTTAATATGTGCGTGTCTTAAAGTATTGATAAGCACTTGAAATACTATTAAAATGTTAATTCAAAGAAGAGGTCTGTTTTATCCAATCATAATAACTTAAAAAAATTTGTTTGTCAAGAAGTGTGCCTTAAAATATGTGCACACACATTTATGTTAAAAGTGAAAATATGTAAATGTACCTACATAAACTTTCCCATGAATACCATCAAATCATTGGCCTTGAAGGGAATCTATGTATGCATGTACTAAGAAAATATATGAGCAAATTAAAAAGTCGATACAATTTACTGTCGAAAAGTACAGTTTTTGTATAGATTTCGTACGGTAGGAACAATTACATTTGCCAACACTGTGCCACATACGGGCGCCACCATAAACAAGTGTGAGCTTAAAGTGAGAGTGTGTTTCTGTGCCTTCGCATGCCGTCGTTTGTACCATGATACAAAAAAAGAAGGTAGTTTCACTTAAAAATTTTGTGACATAAACTGTGCTTATGACGTTTGCGCTTTTCGTAAATTGCTCGAGTATCACTGCCACCTCAACAAGTTATTGTTTTGGAAATTTTATTATTTTTTAAAGGAATTTTTTATGCATTAAAAAATAACAACACACAAGGTAAATTTGCTTAATTCATCGTATTAGCATAGCTGTTTATAAGTGAGTATTCATCTAAAATACCTTAAATTACCTTACCGCAAAAATATTTTGCATTATATGCAGTGTTCCATGAGATATTATTATGGATATTAGGATGTTGCTTTAATTTGGATCCTTTTTAGAGGACATATGAGCAACGGAATAGTTAAAAAGTAGCTTATCACCAATGAAAGCACTATGGAAGCATAAACTTAGAGGGAGGTAAAAAAATTTANAGGACATATGAGCAACGGAATAGTTAAAAAGTAGCTTATCACCAATGAAAGCACTATGGAAGAATAAACTTAGAGGGAGGTAAAAAAATTTACAAATTCTTAGAGCTCCTTGTTATAGTTTATAGAAAGCTAAACTACTCGCTCTACTGCTGTTGGTGCAGCGTTTCGCTTAGATTGGGCACATCCGTGCCGAGGCTGAAAATTTTACGCCGAAAAGTGATTGGAACAAGCAAACAACACCTTGGTGAAGTTACCAGGCACATAATAATAATAATAGATTGGCGCTTACACATATGTTAGTGTTTGGCCGAGCTTCTCCTCCGATTTGTGGCGTGCGCCTTGATGTTGTCACACAAAGCGGAGGGACCTACAGTTTTACGCCGACTCCGAACGGCGATTGTATTTTTATGAGAAGCTGTTTTTCATGGCAGAAATACACTCGGAGGTTTGCCATTGCCTGCCGAGGGACGACCGCTGTTAAGAAAAAACCTTTTTTCTATATTTTTTGCGATGTTGCTTTGACCAGGGTTTGAACCCAGGTGCTGCGGAGTGGAAGCGCGCACTGCTTACCACTACACCACAGCGGCCGACCAGGCACATGGCCATCCCAAAATATGCAGCTAATCGTACTAAATAATGATGAAAATAATTGTATAAACAAATAGATTATCCATGTGCATTACGCAACGTAATAGGAGTATTTTATAAACTCTTGTTTTTAAGTTCCAAAAAGAGAAAATTGGTCTTTCCCATTTTGACAGTCGCTATCGATTTTTTTCTCAAGTAGTAAATAAACATAAGTTGTAAATAAATATTGATGTTTCAAGTTATACGTTAAATAATGTACGTACTTGTATAATTATTCATTCATTAACATAAAAATGCTATCACTCACACAAGCTTATGTGAAAATAGCTATTTACTCAAGGCTTAAAGGTGAGAAACAAATCGATAGCGACTGTCAAAATTGGAAATACTAATTTTTTCTTTTCGGAACTTAAAAACAAGAGTTTAGAGTATGTTGTGCCAAAATTTCACTGCAATCGCGGGCCTAGAATATATAAATAATTGCAATTGTTTAAATTATTGTTATTAAAGAATTAATTGTTTTGCAAATTTTATTCTGCAAAATTTCTATTGTAAAGGGAAAAGCTTCAGCAACTCTTAAAAAAAAATTTCATTAAATTCCATCAAATGGGTCGCGAGTTACGAATTTTTCTCTCAAAAATTGCAATATTCTTATAATACCAAAAAAAACAAAAACGAAGTGCAATTTCGAAAAACCGTCCAAAGTGTATTTTTGTTCTATAATTATCTACAGATTCCCACAATTGCCTTCACTTTCCAGAAAATCAATAAAAATTCATTGACACAGTTGGTGTGGTTTGACTCATTTGTTTCTTTTACTATTTTTATACCCTTGTATAGCACATACTAGCTCTGGAATTAGCCGAAAAATTAACACAATCGAACCGTATGGTCCTTAAATATAAGCAATTAAAGAGTGTCGTTACGTGACAAAAAATGGAAGTTAATTTTTTCTTTTCTTAGAAAATCGCAAAGCTCTGCGAATTGTGGATGGCTCTTTTCCCGAAACTTGTTTTAATATGATTTGGAGCAATTCTAGTTGTTTTTAGAGTGTTTTGAATTAATGCAAGTTGTTTCAATTTGCTTTTACAACCCCCAAGTGTGAAACGTCACCTCGTTATATTTTTGTTAATATTGCTTTTAAATGAATTTTTAACGCAAANGGTGTGAAACGTCACATCGTTATATTTTTGTTAATATTGCTTTTAAATGAATTTTTAACGCAAATAAAACATGCATTTTATGTCAAATATACTTTATATTTTGACTTCAGCGCCAATTCAAAATCTACTGCGCAATCTTAACAAGCATTCCACTAAAAATTACCTCATTGTATATTATAATGCTAAAATAATTTCCTTGAAAGCGAACGAACTCTGAAAATTTGCTTGTAAATTTTGCATACCGAAACTCAATGTCACGAAAAGTAACGTGCTTTTTCATTTTTCCTCTATGAGACTTATTTTCAAAGGAAATGTCGGTTTTAGAGAATAGGAAAACACTAGAAGGAAAACCCACGAGTGCGAAAAAAATGTTTAACATAGCAGCGAAATCAGACCGTAACAAGAATCATAAATTGCTTGACCTCTCTGCAAATTCACAACGTATAATGACAATAGAGTGCAAAGTAAGCGAAAAAAAATTTAAGACTGTGCAAGAGCCAGGGATATAGTAAAATATGTGCAAACCACTCTACCCAAGATTTTTTAAACGTTGAAAAGGAAAATTAAAAGCTGCCATAAACGCTTTCCCAAAATTTGCTTGCACCACATTAATTTCAGTTTAGTACAACGAATTTGGGAAATATTTTTCATTGGGGACCCATAAGAGGATACCTAAATATAATACTGAACTAAGTATCGTGTAAATGGCTAAAAAAAATTTTAACCCAAATTGCGACAATAAAGCCCCAGAATAATATTTTTGAAAAAGCACTCCGCACTATGCCTGAAAAGGCCAACCGTTAAGGACATGTGTCTTTTCTATAAAAATGTTTCTTGGAAATTTCGACAATATCTATGTGAGTGGGAAAACAATATTTGTTGTATCCTAAAGCTGTTTCGTTTTACTGCATCAGTTCGTATTTCATTCCGCATACGTTATATTTAAACAAATATTTTTTAAGCAAAAAACAAAACAACTTCAATTCTCATCTGAAAATTTAAGATTATCGTTAATTTCTTCATGATCCAATGATCGGATTTAAACCATTAATTAGTATGGCACCACCTGAGGTAACACCTTTCCTTTAAAAAAATAATTATAGAAATCGGTTAACGTGATCCCAACGACGAACTGATAACCTTCTCCTTTTTGTGAAGTAGGTTAAAAAGCAGACAAATTGGCCCATAAATACGTTAGATGTATGACTTTTATTTTTTTGCCGAGGTAGACCTTCCAATGGAAACACCCGGGAAGTGGACCCGGGACCGATCTATTCGAAAAAATCGTATTTATGGTCTGATTTGCTTAAAATTAGGTACGTAGATAGCTTTTTGCATAGATTAGCATATAGGATCCTTTTTTCCGGGAAGTGGCCCAGGAACCGATCTATTCGAAAAAAATTTTATTTATAGCTCGATTTGCTTAAAATTTGGTGCGTACATACATAAGTAGTTTTTTGCCTAGATTAGCATATAGGATTATTTTTTCACGGTCCGATCTATTCTAAAAAGTCGTATTTAACGTCCAGTTTTCTTGAAATTTGGCACGTAGGTAGCGTTCTGTCGAAATTAGAATATAGGATCTTTTTCCAGTGAGTGGTCCAGAGCCCGATCTATTCGAAAAAATCGTATTAATAGTCCGATTTGCTTGAAATTTGGTACGTGGGTAGCTTTTTGCCTAGATTAGGGAAAGGGGGCATGGTCCCTTCCAAACATACTGAAACTTTTATCTGTCTGTATATACATATCGGTATCTTAATACACAGAGGACCTAACCAACACTCTTTTCGAAACTGCGCTTCTCACAGATTTTGGTAAGATGTATTAAAATACACCTTCAATAAAAATTTTTAGTTTTAATATTTTTATTGAGCTTTGTACAACGATTATTTATTAGGAAAAATTTAAAGAGCAACAAAGTGTGGGGGGGGGGGGTGAAATAACACAAACGGCAATAACGCAAATTTGTGTTATTTCCCAATCGAATGTGAAATAACACAAATTTGTTTTATTTCATTTCTCGTTGAGCAATAAGACCAACTTTTATACTTAACAATTTGAGTAATAAAGCACATATGTACGTAGTCACCCAGTTACATTTGACAAAAAGTAGTACATGAACAAGTTAAATGGACGGATTTGTAAGTATACAATTTTGAAAGTGCCTGGCGCCACCCCGCGCCGCGTTCGACGTCGCGCTCGCGTCCCCCGCCCTCCCCTCCTTTCGCAATTATGTACTGGTGGCATTATATATATACAGATTGGCGCTTACACATATGTTAGTGTTTGGCCGAGCTTCTCCTCCGATTTGTGGCGTGCGCCTTGAAGTTGTCACACAAAGCGGAGGGACCTACAGTTTTACGCCGACTCCGAACGGCGATTGTATTTTTATGAGAAGCTGTTTTTCATGGCAGAAATACACTCGGAGGTTTGCCATTGCCTGCCGAGGGACGACCGCTGTCTAAGAAAAACCCTTTTTTCTATATTTTTTTGCGATGTTGCTTTGACCAGGGCTTGAACCCAGGCGTTGCGGAGTGGAAGCGCGCACTGCTTACCACTACACCACAGCGGCCGACAGTGGCATTATAACCGTTTAGAAAAAGGAAAAATGATAAAATAACACTAGTTACACTGCTTTGATGTCAATTGATTATGTGTATAGTGTTATTGCATGCTGCATCCCACCCATAGTGGAATTTACCAGGTGCCACTGCTTTATTTGAAAATTTGCCTATAAAATGTATATAATGTATAAGGCAGCCGAATGTCAGAAAATAAAGCGAGAAAGCCGTTTTATTACTTCATCTGTTTATTGCGACATGGTTCCATGCAAACATTTTAAGGTTTTCCAGCAATGTTTTTAACAACATATTAAAAAGCATGCAGAAAAAATTCATACAAAAGCGCTATGTCCAATATGCGGAGCAGTTTTTAAAGACGATGCCTTTCCTATATTTTCTTAGACTTTTCATAAGTAAAAATATTTTGTGAATATTACTTTCTTCATATGAATTAAATCACATTTTTTGTTTAATTCAAGGCCTATCAAACAGGTTTAGAGCATTTGAGCAAAAACAACGTTTGCCTGTATTTTGTTGTTGCTTCTGGTATCGAAGGTGCCAAAAACTGTTCTGATTTTTTTCTTCTACATCAAAGCGTGCCATGCGAAATACGAAAAAGATAAAAAAATTAATTTGAAAAAATGAAAATTGTTGCAGCTTTCTTTCTTAGTAAATTGGTTCGCTTCTCGAAGCATTGATCCATCCTTTGCAAGGCCCAGTAATCAGCGGTTGTGCTGCTGAGTTGGGCGAGCTTTCCAAAAGCTGCTATTTAATCGCTGGTTTTGTATGGAAAATGTTTCACATGCAAATAGATTTTAACAATTTAGAATTTTTTTGAGAAGAATTGTAAAATATTTGACATTTTCGAGAACAAATAATTTGAAAAATATTAAATCAGCTGCTATCAAGGCACATTAAACAGGTAGTATCAGTAGAGCAAAAACAACATTTGCGTGTATTTTGTTGTTGCTTCTGGTATCGAAAGTGTCAAAAACTGTTCTGAATTTTTTCTTCTAAATCAAAGCGTGCCATGTGAAATACAAAAAATTATAAAAAATAAAAAATTGAAATTGGAAAAAATAAAAATTGATGCAACTTTCTTTCCTAGTAAATTTGTTTGCTTCTCGAAGCATTGATCCATCCTTTGCAAGGGCCAGTAATCAGCGGTTGTGCTGCTGAGTTGGGCGAACGTTCCAAAAGCTGCTATTCAATCGCTTGTTTTGTATGGAAAAAGGTTTCACATGCAAATGGATTTTAACAATTCAGAATTTTTGTGAGAAAAAATTAAAAATATTTGACATTTTCGAGACCAAATAATTTGAAAATAAATCAAATCAGCTGCTCTACTGATACTACCTGTTCAATGTACCTTGGCTGCTATACTGATATTACCTGTTCAATGTGCCTTGGTTTAGTTGTATTTTGGAATAAACAAAGTTCTTTTTCCTTCTGTCAGTACAAATAGTATAAATAAGCAATGGGAAATAAGGCCAAACTTATTTTAAGTTCTACATGATCTTCGTCAACCCCATCCTGACTCGTTCAGTTCGCCTCTGCGCGCATATGTATGTACACATGTTCCGTCTTTACTATTTAGTTTCAGTACATATTACATAAGCTACGGTAGATGAAATGCATTGGTAAATGATTTGGTTATGAATCTTTTCTTGTTTGCTTTGATCGATGTACTAGCAATGTACTGAGGATATAATATAACAAAACTATGGATATAACAAAACTAAACTTAACTAATTTATTCAAGCCGGGTACCTTGTAATAAGGCAGAATCAATGGAGTATGGAGGCCCGCCATATATTCATCGAAATTCTTGAGAAGGCGAATGTACTGAATGAGTTAACGTGGTGTTCAGCATCGATCAGTTCATATGAATTCGAACCAAGTTTCCGTGAAACATAGGCTCTAGCTTTTGGTGGGGCTAGTTTTTGGGCATAGCCCTCTCCGGCCACGGACTGTTTAGGATTGGGACTGTACACTTCCCAGCCTATCTCGAAATGGCATTCTCTTTTGCGGGCCAATGCCCGTTGTGCGGTTTGTTGATACTGTTCGAACTGTCTGTCTCGAATTTCATCAGCCAGAACTTTACGTTGTTCCGCCTCCTGGGTAAGGTATGGATTTACATCCGATAATAATTTATATTCGTTTCCATCTTTCACATATTCACGACCGGTGTCTAAGAAATATGCACTGCAATGCACTGAAGTGTTAATATCATGAATAACACGATAAAGATAGTTTTCCCAGGAGGAATGTTTAAAGACATCAGTAATGTGAGCACGTAATCCAAGTTTAATGCTTTTGTTTGTCGCCTGTACCTGATTGGCTTGTGGATGGTACAAAGGCATTTTCATGTGTTTGATGTTATAATCGGCGCAAAGCTTTGCGAAAGTTTGACTGATGAATTGAGGACCATTATCTGATATAATAAGTTCGGGGCAGCCATTCACCGAGAATATATGTCGAAGATAATTGACTACGGATATGGCGTTTGTGTTTTTCATGGGCTGCGCCCAGACATATCGCGAGTAACAGTCGATGGCTACGAACATCCATTGGTTACGATTTTTAGACATGGGCAGCTTCCGACGAAATCAATCGATAATTGTATACACGGTCGTTTTGGTTCCCTATATTCGCCGTGAGGTGTTTTGGTGCTCTCATTACGTGGTTTAATGCGATGGCATAGTTCACATTGCCGAACGGTAAACGGACTCATACATGTTTGGCCAGTAATAGCGTTGTGAGATACGTATATAAGTTTTCCAAACACCCTGATGCGAATGTTGGTTATGATTTTCATCGAAGACTTTTGCTCTGTCGGAAGATGGTACACAAAGTGTCCACATTTTGTTGTACCATTTATCGGACGTGTTTGGGTTAATGTTGATCACGGATGTGATTGGGGTACGATTAACGTGAAAACTACTTGGAAGGTCAATTGGATTTCTATGAACGATGTTGAGAAGAGCAAAATAACGAGATAAGGCGTCAGGAAGTTCTAAATGTTTTCCTGGTTTATGAATAATTTTGAGATCGTATTGTGATAATCGGATCGCCCAACGGCATAAACGGCCAGTTGGTTCTTTGAGAGTTTGTAGCCAGCGCAAAGCTGCATGGTCTGTTACCACAACCAATTCACGACCCTCAAAATATGGACAGAACTTTTCGACCGCTAAGAGAACGGCTAGGCATTCCCGTTCGGATGCTGTGTAAGTTTGTTCGGCTTTCGAGAATTTCTTAGAAAAATACTGAACCACACGCTCATTCCTATCATGTTCTTGTACTAGAACAGCACCCGCTGCGATAAGCGAGGCATCGGTATAAACCTTGAATGGTTTTGAATAATCGGCCATAGTCAGAACGGGAGTGGTA
>NW_016169701.1:13525-16972 GCF_001687245.7 Rhagoletis zephyria
TGGGCGTTTTCATAGTGGCCATGTCAATTCGTGTCTATGCTGATATAATGGTTCGTGTCTTGAATAACTATTGGTTACGTACATTCATCTGGCAATCCCCCCCATTTTGAAGCTTAGCTTTGACAGTTTTGTTATGTTTAAATTTCTCATAATCGTTCTTATATCTATTATTTGGCCAATCAAAATAATAGATCAATAACCACCGTTAAATCAACCACCAGAACCATTGCGGTCCTCGCTTTTCGGCGACTGAGCAGAATATGGGCAATTCTTGATAAATGCCTACAAATACAATTGTAAGAGATCTAATACGATGTTTCCACAATTCATATTTCGCTCTCTACGTAATACGCTAAGCAATTCGTAAATTACCCTGTTTCCAGGGCACACACATTTGTAATTCGTTTAGCAGCTCTACTTTTTGTTCTTGGTCTTCGCTATTTACTATTATTTTTGTGTACTACAAATATCGAAGGTGGAGCAAAAATTTAAGTTATCATCAAAGATTTTAATTTATATAGAGAATATTTTATTAATTAATTTTCCAATCACTAGAAAAAGTGCCAGCAAATGTGACCAGGGGCCTATTTCATAAAGCGACAGTGATAATTTTGTTACGACAGGNCATATAGAGAATAGTTTATTAATTAATTTTCCAATCACTAGAAAAAGTGCCAGCAAATGGGACCAGGGGCCTATTTCATAAAGCGACAGTGATAATTTTGTTACGACAGGAATTTTCCATGTTGTCAGTGACAATTCAACAGTTTAGTGGGTGTTTTGTTTCATAAAAACAATTGTCTAAAATTCCATGAGAAGTTCCATTGAAAAAGTGACAAATTTTCATTGCCGGGGTTTAAAATTGTCGTTGACAAAAACCTCGCCAGTCATATGAAATTTATATGTAAATGATATGTTATAATTGCATTTACATTATTTTCGTTTCAAGAGATATTAAAATTTTTGAAAAGTAATGATATGCGCGCAAATACCATATAAATAAATTTACAAAACTCTCCTTTGAAAGCTTTCCGACGGAGCTATTTGATTTTGTCGCTATTGTCGCGACAATTTTGTCAGAGTGTCAATGTCAGCACAATTGTCGACAATATTCCATATCATTACTGTAGTTTTCCAAAAATTTTCAGTTGCCTGCAAACGTATATGAAGCAGAAAAAATATCGCCGACAATTCGTGCAGTGAAATTTTATAGAATAATCGATAATTGCGCGCACCTGTCACCTTTATGAAATAGGCCCCAGGCCGGTGAAAACTTCGATATATTTCCGATAAATATTAGACAAGGCACCGATTCGTTCGTCATTCGCATCAGGTAATTCGCTCTCAAAAATTTGTATGGCGAATTACGTAATTCGGAGGGTAATTGGATGGCGAATGACGAATGGCAGAGCGAATTACGAATGAGAGAGCGAAATAAGAAGCGTGAAAACGTCGTACAAGGTATTTCGTCTGAAATAAGTCTATGTANATACGAAGCGTGAAAACGTCGTACAAGGTATTTCGTCTGAAATAAGTCTATGTACATTGGATTTCTGTGGACTAATGATACTCCCCCATTTTTAAATTGCCACCAACTGTACTATACAGATTTAAGGACGATTCACCATTGAATAAGATCATTGTTGCCACAAAAACTTCTTCACGGACATAACTGTTTCATTAGGTAAATTTAAGATGGCTATGAAGGATATGCCTTCTGCCGACCACAAAACCAAACGTTGGACCAAATGTATAAATAAAAAATTAATTTTGGACGGGACGAAGTCCGCCGGGTCTGCTAGTCGTACATATAAATAGGCAAATATGTTTTCTTTACCCCCCTTTTACGGCTGAACTATAATTTTAAGGTATAGAGAATCAAAATTCAAATCACTTTAAAAGAACGCCAGCGCCGCAGTTCGTATATGTATACAGAAGCAAAGCAGAGAATTTCGATTAAGTCTGCGCGCAGATTTCACCAAGGTAACAACAGGCTCGGCTGTTGATTGTTTTTCTTCGTAGTTTTAGCACACGCCTTCCACATTTTGTGTAGGAAATTTACAAAAAGTGCCCAAAGCAAAAAGTGGTTTGTTCTCCCTACATTGGTGTTTGCGTGCGGTTGCTACGATTCAAACACAAAATAGTGCGACTCTATATAAGAACTACAGTTTATAGTTCAAAGAACTTTCAACAAGCCACATTGTCCATTATGCCGTTACTCCTACGTATTTTTAATATAAGCAAACTGTATGCCGTGTTAACTAAAAAAAATATAAAATGGGCTGCCCAACGTTAACTAATTTTATAATAAGTTCTATGACTTTTATACAAAAACTTTCACAAATTGCGTACTTTATTTTAGAATAATTTGTTTCCATCTAAAGAAATCGATAGAGAAATATAAATGCTGGTTTATGACCTAAAATACCTAATGAATAATATTTACAAGTTATACTCTATTTTTAGGACTAAATACCTATTTATATGAAAATAATAAAATCTNAATATAAGCAAACTGTATGCCGTGTTAACTAAAAAAAATATAAAATGGGCTGCCCAACGTTAACTAATTTTATAATAAGTTCTATGACTTTTATACAAAAACTTTCACAAATTGCGTACTTTATTTTAGAATAATTTGTTTCCATCTAAAGAAATCGATAGAGAAATATAAATGCTGGTTTATGACCTAAAATACCTAATGAATAATATTTACAAGTTATACTCTATTTTTAGGACTAAATACCTATTTATATGAAAATAATAAAATCTACTCACCGTAACCATCTGGCCGGCTAGCTTTTCAAAGATTTGGTTCTAATAAAACGGTGCCCAAATATTAAACAAATGAATTTTATTAATTGAATTTTTCGTATACAAAGGTTTCTATAAACTAATTGTATTTTTTACTAAGAACTTCCAAGTTTCATTATTTCACTAAACGTATAAGCAAAATAGGCCGAAAGACCCATGCACGAAAAAATACCACTTTAAAAAAATACCATTTATAAAAATGTGGCAACCATAATTGACGCGCGACGTACTATTACCACGACAAAATGAGACCTTGTTGGTGTGCCCAGCATTGATGTACATGGTTGTGCGGAAATGACCCCTAATATTGATACTGAATTAAAGAAAAAAAGAAAAAGCAGCATTTGAGGAATAAATTTTAGGTAGATTAGGATTAATGCATGGAAGAAGGTAAAAATTAGTATGTAGAAGAAGAAAGGGATAAAGGCAAAGATTAAAATGAAAGGAAAGAAACCTAACAAGTAAGAAGGTCTAAGTTCGGGCGGAGCCGAACATTAAATACCCGGCGCGAGTATTAAATATATGTATTTTCACCTTTCCGAAACTACCGCTACATGGTAAGCCGGGTGTATATATTTTGAGTAAATTAATAATAATACATATATAATATAATAATAGATTGGCGCTTAAACA
>NW_016169702.1:0-955 GCF_001687245.7 Rhagoletis zephyria
ATAGGTGATGCCCAACCTTCCAGCTGGAGCCAGAGCCCAGTAAAAATCGATACTATTCCCGCTCCATCAGGTCTGGGGTTTCCCATCAGGCTATGCACTCTTTTGGGATTTGCATAAGGATGATTGCGCAAAGCCACAATATTTTGTAATGCGTTAACTAGAAAGGGACAAGAAGGAAAAAACATGCTCTTTTACGGGGTTGAGTGTAACAACAAATTCATTCTGCACCGCGGAAGGGCAACATTTTTTGGAACAAACGAAATCACCATAAGATAATACAGAAAAAATTAGAAAACTAAGGATTACAACTTTGATAGAAATTGGCGTTATTTAGGGCATTTACGGGCATATTGCATGTTCCGAAATCCTGGGATTACAGCTCCGGGATTCCGGTATATTTAATGATTTATTTACAGAGTGCAAGTGATGTGGAAAACGAAAAAATTTATTCACGTGCATTTGACATGGAAAACGAGCAATACAGAACACCAAAATTTGGCTTCAAAGTGAAGCTGATTAATTTGCCCTCGAAAGTTAATTTCAGAACCTGCCTGAATAATTACACTTGTTCAAATATTTTTCGCAGGGATTGTGTAAAAACGAAAAATCTGGTAGCAATTGAAAACACAAGAAACTTTTACAGCGCGGCAGAGTTGCTCTTCATTTTACTTTGTTGGCTTGGTTTAGTGGAAATTGAATTTCTGCAAAGATGATTTGTTTAATTGCTGAGAACGGGGAACCTACTGCAAAACGCCAGAATTGTAATAAAGTCGAAATCCCGCAAAATCTCGGGATACGAATTTTTCGCATCTCGGCCTCCCGGGATCATTAAAATGTTTTAAGTAACGGGTGATTTTTTTGAGGTTAGGATTTTCATGCATTAGTATTTGACAGATCACGTGGGATTTCAGACATGGTGTCAAAGAGAAAGATGCTCAGTATGCTTTGACATTTC
>NW_016169702.1:7272-16971 GCF_001687245.7 Rhagoletis zephyria
AAAAAAAAAGTTAAATGATATTAAAAAAAAACCAACAGCCAACTAAAGGCAACGAAAGAAAAAAATATAATCGTAGAGAAATGCAAACATTTTTTTAGATATTGTTTGTACAAGAAAAATGTGGAAAATGAAATCAAACGAAAATCAAAATGAAAGTGAAAACTTCGAAAAGGAAAAAGGCCAT
The DNA here is from genome assembly GCF_001687245.7 of Rhagoletis zephyria. Lineage (NCBI taxonomy): Eukaryota > Metazoa > Arthropoda > Insecta > Diptera > Tephritidae > Rhagoletis > Rhagoletis zephyria. The sequence continues at coordinate 7,457 of NW_016169702.1, forward strand.
ATCACAAGCACTTGTGCATATGTACATACAGATATACATATGTACAATAGCTGCATTACATATTTGTTATCAAAGATGGGTTGTAGTAAAATATTAGAAAAGAAAAGTCAACATCAAATAAAACAGTGCTCCTCCTGTCCATGCGTGCGAGCACCCGCTCAAGTCACGCTAGTGAAATTTTGAAATTTTGAAGCCTAGTAGCAGCTTAAGTATACAGTACCTAGATTAGGGCGGGTCACTTTTTTATTGACTATGCGCGTATAGCATTGGAGGATTCTACGTGTAATTCAAAGCAAATTTGCCGAAGAAACCATGGGTCCAAAATCAATTTGGGGTTTGCCAAACTACGAAAATAAGTTTCGAAGAAAATGTGCAAATTTGCACTGTTGCGCCCTCTGGTGCAAGTTTTAAGAAAAAGATAAGTGCAGAAATGGATTCCTTTCACTTCTCTAAGACAGTACGGAAAAATACTAACAAACCTACTTTCGTAATTTCTCAATCTCCAAATTTATTTCCGACACATGGTTTTTTCGGCAAATTTTCTTAAAATTACACGTAGAATCCTACTGTGCTATACGCGCACATGTAGTCGAAAAAATCTTCAATACAAATTGACCCGCCTTTACCTACATATGTATATACCATGAATTATGTATGTATGTAATATGCAACCTCTTAGATTTTCTCGACAGATACTATCATCACTCGAAAATCAGTAGCTGGCGCTTTAACTGTTTATTACAATAATTTAATGTTATTTTTGATAAATTTTTATGAATTTTCGGTTGGATAGCAAACTATGTAAATATTTACTTGGATTTTATTACAATTTAACTGATAAATAAATGGAAAATATTTATCAGTAAAAATAAATACATACACACGTACATAATATACATACATACATACCTAGTACTTGCTGCCCATTAAAAGAAAAAAAACTACCCATCTATTAATGTTTATGAAGTGCCTTAGTGCAGCTAAGTATGGCCTGCATTGCTTATCTTCACTCTAACATGCGCCTATATGTTCGTCTGCGCATAAGTAGCTGCATTTTAGTGCCCAATTTGATGATTATGTTTGAAAGTAAACAAACAATTAATATTGTCATTCGATACTGATAATATTGGCATATTTATGACAATGCAATGGCTGTTGATTTGGTTTCGTTGCTTTGGCTGGCTTGAGTACGGCAGAATTGATGGCGCCATAAGACCTGTTGCATGCGCCACAATACTTTGAGCATTGATACCCTCCATATTATCGGATGTTTTTTTTGTTTTTTGGGGAGTTCGAAGATAGTTCTAAAAATGCATTTTTAACGAATGTGACAGAATCTGTTTTGTGAGAAAATGGAGATAATATACATAAGCTGCCTTCGATTCGCCATTTCCCTGCTTGCCAATTTTGAGCTCCGCTCTCTTGTCAGAAAATTTGTATGTGAAAGCAGCAAGTTCAAATCTGAGTCCAAGAAAGTATGGTTAAAATGGTCAGAATCTCTAAAGGTCTTCTCTCTATGATGTCTATGCAGATACAAGACAAGTTTTACTATTTTGAATGCTTTATACCAACCGCTCATTCGTTTCGCCACTCTCTAAATATTGGCGAAGGCGGCTATAATACTTTATTGTAAATATTTGCATCGAGTTTCTTACTCGAGGTGCAAGAGACTTTAGAGGGAACTGAACTTTCAACTACTTACCTAAAGCTGGATGCTCTTAGGAAAAACGTATTATATATATTTTTATAAAAGATTCAACTCGCCTAGATTATATAGGTTAGTTTATGAGGGCGTGTATGAAGTCGTCATACATCTGCTTGGAGAGATATTTACGTATTATAACTACGCTCTATGAGTGCCAGGAGAAGGCATATCCCCCTCACGGGTGGTATACCAAACTATTTATATAGTGTCTGATAAACCACACGCTGTCCCGATTGATATTGACTAGGTTATATAGTATCGCTTTTGTTATCTATGCCAAACTGATGATAAGATTTGCTTTAAAAAATTTCACTTTCCATACACTGTTTTTGAAATGCAAAAGTTAATTTTCAGTAATTTAAAGAATACCAATGGTAGGTCAATTATATGTCTACATATATGTAGGTACATTACGGTGGGTCAGTTACTACAAGTGTTGTCCCGCCTTCCTTTGTAAGCTTACTTTGAGGGAATTTTGGCGTCATACAAATGTTTGGCCATTGAAGTCTTCTAAAAACAAGTTTATTTATTTAATAACCTTTTTCATTTATCACCCGACTTCAAAATGTGATACAACATTGATAATTTAAAATGCTATACATATGGGCATATCTTAGTGTTCTTGGAAGAATTCATTATTCATGATATAATTGAGATCAGTGGCTGAAAGAGGGAATTTTCAACAATATATGTAAGTATCTATGTATATCTCTTCAAACTCAAATTACAAATAATAGGATAGTTATGAATATAAATATTTAATGGATTTCGACTTTTTGGAACTTATCATGGATGAAAATTTCGCTCCAAATACAATGCCAGCTGTAAAATTTTATGCATACCCAGTTAATGTACATATGTGCAAACACCTTAAGTGTATTTTGCCCCCACACATTCGTATATTAACCGGAAGCCTTTGTACTTTTTATTTCAGCGCAATTTCCAAAAACAAAACAGGAAAAAGAACGAAAAAGCACAAATGGAATCATCAACTGCACCTTTCCGTTTGATTGTTGCACCAACTTTTTTTATCATTTCTATACAAATGGCATTTAAACAACGCATTCAAATTCTTATTGTGGCTGGATATTCGCCTTCATTGTGTTGATTCATCATTCGTTCACTTCCTCACGCGCTTACACGCTGCACTTTTACCTGTATTATGTACATATATATGTACATAGTACTTATATGCCAGTTTTTTTTCTTTTATTATTAGTCGCCATCCTTTTATCGCCATCGCTTTGTTTGGCGATTTCCATGGAAATCCTCTTTTTTACACCAACCAGCCAACTAACAGCTATTATTCATATCCTTTCTGCACTGCCATGGCTGCCATTGTTACCCGACGCATGCGTACCGTATGCAATCTCATATACATACATATGCACGTACATATAATGTTTGAGTCCATGTATTTGTGTTCACATTAAATTTTTATTCATCCGTACACAATTTATGTAAATGAAAAAATTTTATTGAAAAAAGTACTTAGTCTTTAAATGCTGCCAAAATCAAGGGTTTGTCTGAGCACGCGCCAAACAATAGCCAAATCAGGCTCCTATTGAAAAGGGTACTCTCAACTTCCAACTTCCGGCAGATGTGGGCGTTTTGTTTGCTGTTTTGCAGATGCTGCCCACATTTTTTACAACGTTTTTTTTGGTTTAAAAAATTTTAAATTTAGTCGCGTGAAAAGCGCACGATTAACGGAGGAAGGTGACGCCGGCGTTGAAGATTGAATTATAATGTGTAAGAGTTTCGTGTTGGAAATATTTAATATCACCAACAACAGAGATTTTCTAAGCATTATTTTTTCCACATAAGATCGCTAGTCCATGAGTTGGTCTGCATGGACAAGAGGTTCTTATAAAAATACAACGTTTACGCTGGCTTAGAAATATGTTTGACACATTGACAAAATCTGACGATCTTTGAAGTATTCAAGATAAATATTTTTCGTAAGATTCATGGGTCCTTCCGTGTTGACGCCAGCGAATACCGCATACAGTGGAACGATGCGCCTGATATGCTTCAGAATGATATGGATGTGTTGGTCATATTGTACGAAGGCTCCACCTTTGGGACCGCGTGTATGCTAACTACTGGAGCCCTGCCATCTACCCGACTAAAGCGCTGTGAACCGCACTTAATCTTCTCCTTATTGATCTGTATGGTATACTAAAGGCGAGTAGTAACGCTGTCAGTCTAAATAGTTTAAATAAATATTCTGGATACCTATCCGAATAATTCTAAGCACACAGTCTACTCAGGAATTAGCTCGACATGTCAATGGGGAGAAGATTCGGTCTTGGAAACATACAAACCAAAAACATTTATACCGACGAAAGAAAGAGTGAGAAGTGATGTACACGTTTTTTTTTATTTCAAAGCCGAACTTACAGCCATTAATAAGGCCACCAGGTGCTTGATAGGTTTATATATGGAAAGTAGCTTAACACTCAGCAAAGGCAATTTGGGTGCAAAGTCATACAGATATTTTGGTTAACGAACGAACTTTCCTGACCTTCTACGTACTTATCGATCATAAATCGGGCTTATTACAAAATTTATCCCAACTGGCAAATAAAATATGAACTGGAGAACCAACGTTTAAGGCAGCGAGCCAAATTTTTCTCAGGCTCGAGAAGAAGGCTTTCAACTTCGGCTGGTAAGAGTGACCTAAATGTGCTACTAGTTTATGAAAATATCCTTCCTTTGAGTGACTGCTATCAGAACTGAAAAAGGAGAGGAACGACACTTAAAAATGAACAATTTTTAATATATTGAATATTATTGTGTACATATATAACATATTCTTTATATTCTTTAGCACTTATATATGTATTCTTTAGCACTTATCCACTCTTAAATAGCTGATGTAACTCATTTATATTAATTTATTTCAAACTTCGGATGTCCTTTTTAATTTATTTTAGTGCATTTGAATGTCATATAGTGCCATAAATTATGTATGCATGTATATCCAAAACATGCTTGCAAGTATTTTCGTTTCAAGCTTTTCTCTCTCCATAAAAATTAATATAAATTACTAAATATTTTTTTCCTATTCCACAACACAAACATTTTAATTGCTTCGAAAACAAATTGAAATGAACATAATAAAAAGTTCTTAAAATGTCAAAGTATTATTTGTATGAACGTACATGCTTCCATACATAGTAGATATATATATGTACGAGTAAGAAAAATAGCCATTGATCCCCAACTGCTGACTATATGGAACTTTTCAACTCAACGCCAGCGCAAACAAAGTGCAAAAAAGGATGTATCTACGAGCATACTCGTACATGTATCTATCCGTATGTGGCGAATAATATAAATTCCATTTTAATATACTCCCGCTAGGTAATTTATGTCTGTTGACTATTTTCTGGTCATACTATGCCAATAAACGTATAATTACAAGTACAACGAATGCATCTCTAAGTATGTATGCTAAGGAAATTGAAAATAGCAAATGTGAAGCAAACTTTTCATTTCATATACAAAATTTGAAGATATGTATTTACTCTTTCGTCTGAACTAAGGATTGAGTCTAAAAGCAGCCATAACTGCAAGTACTGTGTATGCATATTTCACATGTATGTGTTGCAAGCTGGCATATAAAGTTAACACCTTGACATGTGTTGGAATGCATAGACCGTACCTCACTTTGGCGCCCAATCTCGAACTAAATTTATTAACAAGCAAACAAAGAAAATGCATTTCGCTCAAATCCATTGAGAATGTGTACAGCATATACATACATACGCACATATGTATTGATACTAACATGCATATATATGTACATATTTACATTTCAACATAAATGAATAAATGCATGAAAGCAAGTTAGCAAGGATAACTAAATCCTATTTTCGCTCAAGAACTTTCTTAGAGTAAATTCCAGAGAAGTGCAGTGCCGAAGGTTGAACACACAAGAAATATTTTAAGCACCACAAGCTGGATAATTTCAGTACTACACATACTCGTACATACTTATATTCAGCACTGAAAAGCCAAGCTAGTCAATAAATATTCTAGTAGAATAGCAGGCATAACTGATACGAAGACTGACTAGTTCGTCAATTGGTAGCAGATGGCGCGAAGGCTGGTTACTTTTATGTTCAAGGTGTCGAGGGATCACAAACGAACTCATCAACTCGTGGATTCCGGCGTGATTTTTGGTACTGAGATCACGGGTACGGGTTCACTGCAATACACAACGACTCGAATTGAGAATCTACCGAATCTGTAGCACACATACTTTTTGAGGATGAAGAGAATCATCTGGTCGATAAAAACATTCGAGACCTTGTACACCATGAAGTCTCAACGGAATTAGTTCGAAAACCTTGCGGCCGCCTCGAAACAAGGACCGCATGGACCGATTTCTGAGAAGTCTACTGCAGAAAAAGTCAGGTAAGCTTTTATTCACTTAAAATTCTTATACGAGAGTACCACTGAAATGCATAGTAAATCGGCCAAAGCTTGCAGAGATTTTTAGAGCGAATTATTTTAACAGTCTCAAGGATTAATGGCCGTGTTGTGTACGTGGATCATCTTGTCCAGGAAGTTAATGGTGTCTGCACACAAAAATTAAGGATACCGAGCGTTGGCATATGGACGAAGAACTGGTATGTAATGGCTACATACCATTGTAATCAGACCTGCACTATCTATGCAGCCTACAAAAGGTGCAGTGGCGCTCTTCGCTCAAGTGAAGCAAGGAAGTGATACAAATTGTCCTTCCAATAGAATTTAAATGCAATTGGGCAGTCATAGCAATCCTGAGGTGTCTGTAAAACTCCTTGATATGTTCACACCGCTTAAAACCTACAATCGCCGATGTTAGAAGCTTCTACACAGAGGCCTCCAAGATATGAAATATTATTGAGGAGACGTATACTTGTTATAAACACTAAACCTGATCACTGTGGCGCCTTGAAAGCCTAATTCGTGAGCAACAATTTGAGCCCAGCTATTCGCACTATTAACACTAGAATGGTAAACATATTTTTTAACATATTTTTTTTTTTAAGTAAACATCGCCTATAAGGTACTTTTATAAAAAACGAATATTTTTCACCTTAAAAAAAATTATTCAAACAAAAGCGAAAATGTACTGTAACTATATCTTTTGTAACAAAAAAAAACTAAAAAAATATTTTTTTTTTTTATATCTAAAACTTTGCACAGCCATATTAGTAGACCACATTTTTTAATGGGTGGTATACAGAGATCGTTTGACAAAAAAAGAAGAATATTTCCGTTCCAGATATTTTTGTAAAATTTCGTTAGCTTGTAGATTTTAGATCAAATTAACATATTAAAAAAGAATATGAAGCTTATAGCTTAGACAAAAAATTACCTATATAAAAAAAATACTTTTATTGGGAAACATTGTTACACAAAACACGTACTGCATAGAAGCTCTAACACAACACTTAACTGAGTTAGCACGAATCCACGCTTTGATAGGAGAGAAGGATCTGAAAATATCGCAAAAACAAAAAAATCGTTGCGCCGGCGATGTTTACCATTCTAGGGTTAAGATATCNTCCACGCTTTGATAGGAGAGAAGGATCTGAAAATATCGCAAAAACAAAAAAATCGTTGCGCCGGCGATGTTTACCATTCTAGGGTTAAGATATCGTCAATCGGCTTGGGCCAACTATTGAGTATATCGACTGGCTGGCAATTCAAAGTACAGCTACCAATGAGAAAAAAGTTAATTCGGAACCAGCTGCATTCAATACAGGGTAATTTCACATATGTACCTAGAAATGCATTTTAGCAATCGATTGGGGAAAATTGAATGTGTGTTGTCTTGTCGGTCGGTCGGTCGGTCGGTTGCAAGCAAGATTTCTCGTTTATTCACCTGCTGTCTTGCCTGCACATTTATTCGCCAGCTTGTATAGTAGATGTGTTTATCTAAAATTTCAATTTGAACGTATTTTGCATAAATTGTAATACTTATCATTGCTTTGTGTAGTAACGCTGCAACGTTGAACAACAAGCATACATACATGCACATATGTATGTACACCAAAACAACGACAACACCAATAATGGCCACATATATGAATTTATATGAGAATATTTGGAATGTCTACGACTTGCTTTCAATGCTTGCTTGGATTCTTGTACTCTATTATTGTTTTGTTGTGTCGCTCATACCAGCATTTACACGAATATAAGTATGTACCAGTAGATATGTTCCTTTATTTAGTAGTTAAGGCGTATTTCTTGCATAAGAAANTATGTACACCAAAACAACGAGAACACCAATAATGGCCACATATATGAATTTATATGAGAATATTTGGAATGTCTACGACTTGCTTTCAATGCTTGCTTAGATTCTTGTACTCTATTATTGTTTTGTTGTGTCGCTCATACCAGCATTTACACGAATATAAGTATGTACAAGTAGATATGTTCCTTTATTTAGTAGTTAAGGCGTATTTCTTGCATAAGAAAACGGTAAATTTCATGCAACAAATGACAATTTCGACATGTACGACAGATACTAAACAGCAAATGGCACAAAAACAACAAAAAAAAAGAATATACAGAGCTCTATATAGACACACACAAATGAGTATATTGTCATACACACACATACAAAATAATGCATTTATTTCTCGACATTTCTCTCCACTTAGCAAATGCAATAAATGTGCGCATGTTGTGGCAATCAAAAGTGGGTTTGGCCGCACTGTCATCGCACGGCTGGTAGTCAAAGTTCAGCAAGCAGGCGCAACTCCTGCGCTCTTCGCATATGCATACAAACGTTGTTATCCTTACAAGACAACTGCCAATAGAAAATTGCATTTTACGCTTCGCTATGACATGTCCTACGAGCTCAACACGAACAACAACAACTGCATAGCTTCGAGCGTATATTCGATTATTGGCAGTCAGCGCATAGCATGGCACTATACATATATGTAGTAACATCGTTGTGTGCGACAGGTAGTAGTTATTAGATAGGTGCGCCTTTGCATATGCAACACTCAGCTAACTGCTATCGAATGTAATACACACATGCTTGGCAGTTGTGGTAAGCGGCTAAGTAATGCATTGGCATTGGCATGACATGAAATTGCAAATGCACGTGTATCTTTTTAAGCATGCATAGATGTACATACATACATGCATATACACATTTACATACTTTCTTATGTGCATGCATATTAAATGCAATAAATATATTGCAGCAAATATGTCCTTAGCTGTCCTGTGGCACGCCTCTGTGACTCTTTGTGCCGACAGTGGCGACACTGCCATATTGGCTATAAGAAATGCAAAGTGTGCGGGTATTATTTGGTATTGGCATTTCGGGTGTGCCTTGTTGGCTGCTGCTTGGTTAGCGGTATGTACCTCCTTACGAAACTGAACTATTGGCAGCAAGTGAAGTGCTTGTATTTGAGTAAGTGCATACAGGTTCATGTATTGGCAGCCCTTTGTAGCTAGTATTATTGAAGACAGTCGCATGTGAGTGTATTTACATGTTATTGGGCTATGCACTGAGTTGTATACATGCATATGTATCTACATAACAATTTTGCACTGACAAATTGCTGAGCCACCATTCGCAGCCCCAAGAATATTCGCTTCAGAAAAGTCTTGAAAATGTAGACACGAAGTCTGCATCTGAACTTCGACTGTGTGTCAGAAAATTACAATTGCTTTATATGGATAACAAAATTTATCGACAACTTTCTAAGGCAGCTGGGATTATGTTCTAATTTTAATGTAATTAGTAAAACATAATTTATTCGGCTTTCCCACCGCACCCCAATTA
>NW_016169703.1:0-16967 GCF_001687245.7 Rhagoletis zephyria
TTTTTTTTTTGTAGTTATTTCACACCTTTCCCCGTACTCGAGTGTGCTGCAAGCCAGTGCCAACTTCACCACCGCCAATTGCACTATAAATGCGCACAGTTGTTGTAGAAGTTATCGCTTAGTAGTTGTAAGTTCTTTTGCAGCTACTAAAACGCTTTCATAGTTATGACGTGTTTGCTTTCAGCAAGATTAAAAAACTTTTCTGTTGCGCCACGCACGCCAGCCACATGTGGCACAAGTTAGCTACTCACTTCGGTCATAGACTTACTTGCAAAACTGCATCTATTACGTGCCACCATTAATTCCCATTAAAAGACGCGTCACTTACCATACCTTCCGGCTAAATACTCGGTAAATAATCGATCCCCATTGAGTCATTATATAGCTGTGGATTGGTGGTGGTGGTCAGTAGTAAAAGAGGGCAGTGAGCAAACAGCAGCAGTGTCATCATAATTTAAAATCTGTAGTAATTCACATGCATACGCATATACACTCGAAGCTATGCGATTTTTCACATATAATGCATGCACATTAGGGTGGGCCGAAACTACGATTTTTTAGAATTTTTATTGATAAATACATAATGGCTTTATACCCTAAAAAAACTTTGTGAAAGATGAAAATTTTCAATCAATATCTAAGCCTCACCCAAGTCGATCAGAGTTGAAAGTGTTCAAACGTATTTTTCTTAACCTAGATACCTTGATGGCTAAGTTAACTATTTACCAAACAACTTTTATTAGCAAAATAATACTAGAAATGTAATGTTATCGAACATTTAATAAAAAAAAAACATAATGTAAGTGTGTTTTCTTCATAAAAATTAACTTTTTGTAAGAATGGCGTTTATTACATAATTAGTAATTTATTAATAATAATGATGAAAGGATACGAGTAAATACAAGTACATGCTCGATACTTTTCGTTCGATACCAAGTAATTTTGGCATTTATTGACTTACTCAAATTTGACGATTTATCAATTCGAGGTTTTTGGGCTTTTCAAAACTTTTAAGGTTATATAAATTTATCGAGTTATTACTGTTTATAGAGTTTTATCGCGTTAGCTTTCGATAAATATGGAGCTATCAAAATTAACCGAGTTATTGAAATTTATAGAGGTATCCGAATTTTTTCGAGCTATCGTTTTATATCGAGATAGATATATACGTTGTTTAGTTATCGAAATGTATCGAGCCCTCGAAACTCAAACTTATAGAAATTTATCGAAAATTATAGAAATTAGTCACTAATTTTGTATTATGACTTGTTTGTAAAGAATAAATTTTGCAACCGTAGTAAGCTAGGCAATTTTTATAGCGCTTTGAACTTTCTTTGCCTGGGTCGAGCCTAAGCTATTGGCCAACATTTTTAATCTTTTGCAGAGATTTTTATGGGGTATAATGAGCTTGCTACTAAAAATAAAGAATATAAAAAATCGGATTTTCATCCCATCCTAATGCACACATTTGTATACATATATCAGTGTGTCTGACTAATGGGCGAAAATCATATTTAAGTTCATAACTACCATCGCTCGCTCATAAAGCAATTATCTGCATGCGGTTAGCGGTCAGTAGTGGTTGGAAACGCTTGCTATGGCATATCCTACCGGACGGTTGCACACACGGCTACTGCTTGCCGGCTTTTGGTAGTAAAGCGGTTACTGTAACGAGTAGCCCCCATATGTACATACATGGTGGGGAGTGTTGCACAGCAGAGATATGTGAAAAAGGATGAATTTATATGTACATATGTATGTATGCACATACTTCCCTTGCTTATCATAATCCCTTGGAAAAAGTGATATATCAACGAAAAAGGCTGAAAAAGCAAACACGGGTAAGAAACGCCTCAAAATATGCAAAAATTAATATAAATTTGTGTGTGCATACTAGCATGCATAATTGCTTTGGACCACACTCTTTTATTTGATTTAGCATTTTAATTGAAACTATCACCGTTCCTTCACTTTGGGAGTCTTACTTTTTTCCATCAAGCAGTAAACAATTCACTTTGCTGGTGTTTCAGTTCAGCAGATATTTAAGATATTTCCGGATTAAAGTTAAGTGCATTTTTTTAATTTTTCAGTGGAGGATAAAAACTTTCCGAAATCATTTTTTTAGCCACTCTGTCCAAAGGAAAAAAAAACCTCCATATGAATCGGGCGAATTTGTCATTAATAAAAGGTCTTCTAATTCAATTGCACTTTCGAATTTTCTGCAAAATTAGCAAATTTGAGTTTCACTGAATACGACCGGGCAGATATGGAACAAGCAGTTTGACCGATGATGATAATGACGACATATTTTTAGTTTTCTTTGCCCCCTACATCAAAAAGTATCGTCGCCTCAGAAAACGGATGACGAATGTGCAAAATCACGATTTTGGGATTTTGATGCAGATTTACTAAGTTGGACATGCTCTTTCGATTTCTGCAATCCATTTTTTTATATCTCCATTAGTTTTTGAGATATTTCGTGCGCATTTTGTCGTATGTTACACAATATTAATGATTGGGTATGCGTTTTGTTGTATGTGCTGTAAATGCGTCACATCCCAGCAAACATTTGGAGTCATAAATGAGTCTTTAAGGAGTCCTATTTCGGAGCTATTACGCTCATTTAAGAGTCCGATATGAGTGTGTTTCCCTTCCTACGAATGTCGACTTATATGAGCTTAAATTCATACATCAAATGAGCCTCAATATGAGTCATATTGGACTCTTATTGGCCTCATATACGGCTCATTTTGAAACTCATATTTCTTACCTACCTAGGACACCTTTCGGACTCATATATTCTGAACGCTCAGAATATGTTTGCGGGGATACGACAAATTCCCATACAAACGTACCTTTTTTTTAATCATCCCAGCAAACATTTAAAGTCATAAATGAGTCTTTAAGGAGTCCCATTTCGGAGCCTTTGTGCTCATAATGAGCTCATTTAAGAGTCCGAAATGAGGGTGTTTCCCCTTCTGCGAAGGTCGACCTATATGAGCTTAAATTCATACATCAAATGAGCCTCAATATGAGTCATATTGGACTCTTATTGGCCTCATATACGGCTCATTTTGAAACTCATATTTCTTACCTACCTAGGACACCTTTCGGACTCATATATTCTGAACGCTCAGAATATGTTTGCGGGGATACGACAAATTCCCATACAAACGTACCTTTTTTTTAATCATAAAACGTTTGTNTACAGCTAAATTTTGTTTATTTTTCCTTCCTAATTATTTTTCATATCTGTATAAACAAGTTTAGATATACATTTCTAGTCGTTATTGTTTTTATACTAGAAAAAAGTGCTGGCTCATAACTTGGATCATATATGACTCCTAAAAGATTCATATAAGAGTAAAAAAATGTTTGTTTTTGAAACTCATATTTCTTACCTACCTAGGACTCCTTTCCGCCTCATATATTCTGAGCGCCCAGAATATGTTTGCGGGGATAAAACGTTTGTCGCATGTGGCACATACGACAAATTCCCATACAAATGTAATCTTTTTTTAATCATAAAACATTTGTCGTATGTATCGCAAAACTTTGAACTTACGACAATTGGATGGTCCTCTACTATAACGATACAATTAAAATTGAAAATTAAACTAAGTAACTAATTTTAAAATTTTAAATTTTTAAATTTTAGCTTGCACTGAGTCTCCAATGAAATGAAAGAGATAAAAATGTACAAAAGACTGAATTTAAGTATTGTTTTTTGTTTTTATATAAAGAAAACGTATGTTCGTAACATATTTACAGCATAAGAGATGTACAGATTTTTTTTATTAAATACATGATTATGTTTTTGTTATGTTTTTTCTAATAAGTAATCATTATTTAATAAATATGTCTGTTTTTTTCATCAAATTATACCATCGTCGTTGAAATAGATACTTTACTATTGTCGTATGTTCTGTGGACAAAACAAAGTGGTGAGTAAACGCTACTTACGACAAATGTATACGGAATGAAAAGTAAATTTTCTCATTAACGTTAAGAGATATTAAATGTAAAAATATGGGAAATCAAAACTAATAACACCAACTACGTCTCCTTCAAAAGTTACAAAAATCTACCGCACAGTTTCGGATTAATTCGACCTTAAACTTCAAAGTCAATTTTCTCAAAACCGTGTTTTGTAACATTCGACATCCGTTTTCTGAGACGACGAGTATGTACATACGTAGTCGGCTGTGGCTGAGCGGGCTAGTATTTGATAGCTTTCAGAAGGTGTCGGGTTCGAATACCGTCAGGTGCTTGTGAAAAAGCATCTGTGAAATGCAGAAGAAAAGCATATTGAACGAAAAATTCAATAATCAAAATTTTCAGAAAAACAGCCAAAACAATTTTCGGTTTTTGTCTGTACATAGATTTCTGCCGCACACTTTAGTGGAAAAAGGGATCATCAAAGTCTCCGGAACCCGAATCGGTAAACGGACAAAAATCCGTATTCCATCCTTTTTCGGATCGAGTTCCGAATTGTTTGCTGGCTGGGTTAATATTTGCCATTTTAATTAAAAGACAAAATACATAGGTATCATAAAAATAGCTGAACTTACATATGTTGTGCATCAAGAGGAAATTAAAAAACATATCAGCTAATTTTTTGGCGGTTAGGGCTCGATGTTTACTAATGCCGAATTTCCACTAGGCATTTAAGTGACAAAAAATTGGAGGCATTTATAAAATGCCATATGGAAATGAATTTAATGAATATTTTTTTAAAGTAATGACAAGAACATTTTTTAATGCCCAAGTTTGTCATTAAAATTTCTGTCATTTAATGCCTGGTGGAAATCCAGAATAAGTAATTGAATTATTAAAAAAAGTTTTTCATTGCGAACGGGAGCGGAGCCCGAAGCCCTGCTTACAAATCAGTTTTGCCAAAAATTTTTCGTGAAAACTCTGCCAAGTGAAGATCTCGTCGTTTGATCCTAAAAAAATCGTGCGATGGAGCAATTGAAGGCATATTTCATTTAGTTTTGAATTCCGTGTGGCAATTTCATGAAATCTAACTGGCGAACAAAAAATAAGAAATTTCAATAATAAACATGATAAAAATATAGTAAGGTAGGACCGCCTAGGCGCACTTTTAAAATTCTTGCAAGCCATTTACTTTTAAACATAAACTCACACACTCACTCTCATTCGCAATCTCAAAGAACAAAATCTTTGAACAATTTTTTTTTGTACTCACCATTTTGTGTGATATTGCTGGCAAACTTCAAAAAAAAAAATAAAAATAAAAATAAAAATGAAAAATACAAAGTTTCGAAAAACAAAAATATTCTGAAAAATTTATAACCTCCCCTTTTTTGAAGTCGGTTAAAAACTCCCAATTTATTCTGCATAAAAGCTGAAGTAAAAAGTCAACAAAGCGATTTTTCACCTAGACGCATTGTTTTTGAGAAAAAAACAAACTTCACAAAAGAATTCCGCTTAAAGTGTTGGTTTTCATCCCTTAACCAAAAATAATATTTTTACAGTTTTTTGGCAAAATGGGCGTGGTACCGCCTACTTTGTATAACTTTTATAATGTTTCAATATGTTAATAAGGATATCATCAGTTTGTCCGGCACAACTTTTGTTTCCTGATCCTGAATGATTTAATCTGCAAATATTCTATAACTATCTGTTTTTGGCTAACTCACTTTTTCGCTCGCATTTTTGCAAGTGTGCACACCACTGTACTATACAACTTTGTTGTTTCGCAGTGGCGCATTTGCACACTGATAATTTCCTGCACTCGACTGATAACATTTAATTTAATACCCGAGGTCAGAAATATTCCATTTATTATTGGATTAAGTGCGGCAAGTAAAGTTTTTTGGAACGCTTGCAAAATTTGTATGCAGACCATTTGGTGGTTGGCAAGTGTGTTTGGCTAGATTTGTCGGTAGGATAACACGCACAGCACAGCTAACAGCTACTCGATGGGTTTCCATGTACGTATGTACATAACTACACTTAGAAATCGCACCCGGGCTGTATACGTATATGCTAGTACATACATATGTATTTACATTCACATATGCAAATTTTCTACACTTTTTTTGCCACAAAATAACTCACTTTGGTATTTGGTTGCGCTTTGTTTTTCTATTTTTTCCTCATCGCCTATTACCCTGTTAGCTACATTTGCCTTCCGAATATCTTATTTTACGCGTATTTAACATGAAAATTCATTTTTAGAGCAATCCATCTTACAACTCTGCACACGCCTTGCATATATCTACGGCCGCATGTTGCATGCCACATTTCCGACGGTCAGTAACAGCAAATGAAATTAAACAAAAAAGAATCAAGTTTTTCACATTTTTGAGTTGTTTTCGTTTTTATTTTTGATACATAAATCCTGGAGTTGGTCATTTGTGTGTCCTTCCATAAGGCCAGCTGTTTCCTCACCAATCAGCTTCATATATGTACCTAAATATGCACACCTACAACAGCGTTGGTCACCCAATTGGCCTCACAACTGGCTCGTCTTTGGAACTAGACGACAGGAAATGTTTTTAGCATTTTTCGCTAACAAATAAAACCAAGTCCAACGTGGAGCTTAAATTTGCATGAGTTGTGATGCTGTCAGTGCTGCTGCCACTCGCTCCTACATACAAACACCATCACACACAAACATACAAACATAGGCATCAGCATAAGAGCGACGTGTTGCTTTTCGCCGTCTAGCAGCGTGGGCTGGCTTGATGGGCAGTTGGTTGGCAATAAATATCTGTGTGTAGTAAAAAATCTGGCTACAAAATGCCCATAAGGGATTAACTGTAAATCGTTTTTTATGTTACCCACACACAGGCGCATACCGGCGGTTAACTGCCAAACTAGCAGCAAGTCAACGAGTCAGTTTGACAATCCGCTGTACACACTCGTGTATCCTGGATTGCAGCCGTTTTTCTCCTGCTCTCGCATTGTGCCGATGATTTGTATTTAGCTGCTGTCACTTTGCCGCTTTTTTTTCTATATATCGTCTGCTGTTGCTCTTTGCTTGTAAATTGCTACAAAACTCGCTTAACTCGTTGAAGTTGACTTTTCCTCTACTTTATACCTATGTATATGTATATATGTATATCCATCGCCGTTCTCGCATGAGTGGAGTATGTAAATTGTTTTCAAGCGCTGTCCAACAGCCTCTGGTAGCAATAGTGGCCTCGACTAGCCATCACTTCGTTTATTACTTAGTGACCCATGTCCAGTTGTTTTGTTTATGTTTTCCTCGTATAACATTATTTGCTCGAAAGTGTGTGTTTCAGTTTGTGTGCGAATATGGACATGAATGAATATGTACGCTTCTGCGAATTCAGGTCTGTGTGGTTAACCAGTAGACCCCGAGGCGTATGAGTGATTTTGATTTTTAATGATTTCGTAATTGTTTTAGACGAAAATGATTAAGCGCTGGTATTTAAAATATTTTAATCGGTTTTTGCATAGATTATAAGCATAATTGCGGGAACTTCGACATACCTGAGGTATAGTGTTTGATATATGTATGCTCGATAATATAGATTTACAATGACTCAAACAAGTGACCATGTGTCGTTTTTATTGAATACTCACAATCTTTTTCATGATACATTTTTTTGGTATTTTTCTGTAAAAATATTGTCCAAGCTTTAACCAAAACGATGTAATTCAAAGTTTCAAACTTAATACAACTTTAGGAAAATTCAACAAATATTTATTAAAGTCTTTTTTTAACTTTTTAATCTGAAACTTTAAAACAGTTTTTGTATAAAAAATTTAGGAAAATTCAACAAATTTTCATCAAAATTGTTCCTTTTTAATCTGAGTCTTTAGAACATTACTATACAAGATTTAGGAACATTCAACAAAATTTCAAGTTTTTAATCTGAAATTTTAGAAAATTTGTATACAAAAATTAGGAGAATTCAACAGATTTTCATTAAAATTCCAACCTTTTCACCTGAATCTTTAGACAGTTTTTGTACAAAATTTAGGAAAATTCAACCAATTTTCATAAAAATTTTAATCTTTTCATCTTAATCCTTACCATTTTTTTAAACAAAATTTACTATACAAGATTTAAGAAAATTCATCAAAATTTCAACTTTCGAATCTGAAACTTTAGAACATTTTTATATGAAAATTTGAAAAATTCAACAAATTTTCATAAAAGTTTCGATTTTTTAATCTGAGTCTTAAGAACATTACTATACAAAATTTAGAAAAATTCAACAAAATTCCGAATTTTAAATTTTAATCTTTAGAAAATTTGTATACAAAATTTAAGAAAAATCAACAAATTTGCATTAAAATTTCAACTTTTTACCCTGCATGCATTTTAGGTATTTGGTCTGATGAAGTCCGACTTTCAGCTGGATAAGAAATTGCGTTGAGTTTTAATAATTTTTGTTTTTGTCGGCTTTTACGGTTTTTATATAACAAGGGCAATTTATGAAAAGCGGCGTTGATGTTTTGACATTTTCCTTTTTAGAAGTTTTCAAAAACAAAATCGTAATATTTGAGGCCATGAAAAGTGCTGGATTTACCACGCAGGTGTTAGACAATTTGCTGTTGTGTAGTGGCCCGCCTTAAATAAGGTGACCAATCTTAAACTTCTTAGCAAAGAATAACTGCTTCATAAGACCTGCATAAGTGGAGCAATCCCAACACCTTTCAATGCCACTTAAAACCTCTGTTTAGATATTCTAGTAATGAATGGATAGTGCAGCGAATTAAAATACATTAGCTACGTTGGCTTGGCCATATAGCTCTGGAAGTATTCAGCGCGTAGCCCTCTAGTGGCAGCAGCGGAACAAGGAGACTTCCTACGTGGCGAAAATACCAGCGGGAGAAGCACGTGACTTCACTCGACAATTCCTTCCTATTTTCTTTATCAAAAAGAGGTATTTTGGGAGCAAACTCGCTCCTAACACATAATTTCATGATTCTTAAAACTTTAGTTCCGTCGACAGGAAATTGACAGAGAAGAATGTTGAATTTTATTGCAATCTAACTTTAGAAATTAAAAAAATCATCACTTCTCCGTTGCCATCGTAACTGAATCACCACTGCCATCGGAAATGAATTCAACGAGCCAACAAATTTCAGAATTTTCATACATCATATACGAAGAGGGAAAATAAAATGTTGCTAGCCAGCTAAAAAATTTCAAATATGTAGTGCTAACATAGAAGCCATAATTTCGCAAAAGAATGAAAAGAAAAACTAATCCAATATGAATTTCCAGCAAGCAAGTCATCATAAATTCCAACAAACATTTGAAAATATCACAAAAATTCACAACTGTAGCAAACTACCAGTATCTAGCAGTAAAACTGATAGCCCAACTCACAACGCAGCCCCTTCCGGTTGTGGTGCAAACAAGTAAACAAACCATAAATGCTTAATTCAATCATCTTTGTTTCAACACTGTTTACAGTTCAGGCTACTCAAAATACAGAATACTGAGTGTTTGGACTGTGCGACTGGTACGAAATGTGCGGGTTGAATTACTCAGGCATTTACCGCCACTTGGCTAACACACTGCCACACACAAGTATTCGGCTTTGATTGCTTTCACACTCAATCAGATAAGAACTTTAAATGGGCGAAAGAAAGTCGAAGCTCAACATACATACATACATACATACGTGCATTTGTATGCATATGAGAGAGTTGTGCCCACAACTGTTGGACTGGAAAATACTCGTATCTCTCCGTCCGTCATTTATGCGGGCGGCTATGTGTATGTATATGTGTGTGTATGTATATGAATTCACTAGATTGCTTTCCACAAAACGCTGGCAGGCCACAACGTATCGATGTCTGGCATAATTTCACTACTGTAACCACATTTATTTAACGGCTCAAAGAGCACAGAACCTTGGAAATGACAGTAGCAGTAATGAGACTGCAAAGAATTCAAGTTGGCATGCGTGGCATGAGAAAATTGTTAAAATTTTAATTGACTCAATCGAATGCAAAGAATGCAAATATTGGGCACAGTTCAACGTCAAAGCAAATAGAAATTCTGATTTTAATTATAGCTTCCGAGAAATCTTAGCACTAAATGAAAATTCAAGAGCTTTCATTAAACTCGACCATTAGTTGGGGAGGCATTCAATGTTTCCATATCTCCAACAAAAATTATGTAGCGAGTTATCTCAATTAAACTTGTGTGCAACAAATTAGTTACAGATTAGTGGTTCGCATGTCTAAGCAGCACAGAATTCAGCGGCTGCTCTTCATAGGGAAAGCAGCAAAGCTACTCACATACTGCCAGTGGTGCATTGAAGGGGGTGAAAAAAGAGGTAACTAATGTAAACATTTGGAATTAAGAAAATAATAGGAACGGAAATAGCATAGAAATGGGAATAAGAATCGGAAAACGAATAAGAATAGGAATATGAATAATATAGGAGTAGGAATATAAATATAAAGAAGAATATGAACGGAAGTAGAAAAGTATAGAAAGAGGAATTATAATAAGGAAAGGAATAAAAATAAGAAAAGGAAAAGTCGTAGAAATAAAAATATGAATGTGAATAAGAATACGAATAGGCGTAGGAACAGTAATATGAATAGGAACAGGAATTGGATAGGAATAATAATTAGATAGTGAATATGTCCAGTGCATATTAGCAACAGCAATACGAATATGAATATCAATAGCAATAGAAATAGGAGTAAGAACTGGAATAAAATAGAGGCTATAATGATAATAATACTTTGGTGCCCACAATTTGGCCAAGCTTCTCCTCAAATTGGTTTGCGTCCTGATGTTATAACACAAATGGAGGGACCTACGATTTTATGTCGCCTCTAAGTGGAAAATGGTGTTTTATGGAAAGCTTTTTCATGGCGCATTTACTCGGAGGTATGCCATTGCCTGCCGATGGGCGACCGCTGTTAGGAAAACACTTTTTCTAACTAAGCCACAGCGGCCGCCGAAACAACGTAGATTAAGAATAACAATAGAAAAAGTAATAGGATCAAGAACATGGATAGGAACCGAAATAAAATATGAATGGGAGAAAGGATAAAAACATGTATAGGAACTGGGGAAACGACTGGAGCAGGAATGAGAAAATTTATGGGAATAGGAATATAAGTAGGATTGTGAATAAGAATGAAAATGAGAATAGGAACAGATAAAGTAATACAAATGGGAATAGGACTCAAAACAAAAATATGAAAAAAAGAAGAAGAGAAAGAGATAGTGCATTGATGGGAATAAAGATGGTATTCAATCTAGATATATAGAAGAAAATAAAAACAGAAGCAAGTAGAAATAAATTGCATTTAGTCAGATTATTATTTTTATAGGAAAGAACTTCATGCTGTCATCGAAATTTTCGCCTATTTTATTGTTTTGTAATAGTCTTCAAAGGGTTCTAAAAATGAAATGTTTTTTTCTAAAAGTTGATCACTAACATGAGAAAAAAAAATAGCATAGTTAGGACTTCTTTGATCTCAATAACTTCAAAATCTTTAATTGTTCGATTATTGGCTAACTGGATATATGAAAACATTTCAAAACAAATTCCTATATACTACATGTCCGTATAATAGAAGAAACCAGGAAAAATGGCAAATATTCTCACTAGGAAAGAGGCTACACAGGGATTCATAGGACCCCGACCCTTTATCGGTCTGCCATGGAGCTGCCATGGAGAAGAAAGCGCAACATTATTGAGGAGGATTAACCCTCCATCCCAGAAATATCAACAAGGAGAAGTAAGGCAATCCTTCACCTTGCAAGGCCCCACATGAATATTGTTACAGGCTTTCTTACTAACCACTGCAAGATAACGAAGCACTTGACAAACCTAGGAGTTGTTTACACCGACGAGTTCAGGCTGTGTAATGACGATTAGGAAACAGCAATGCACATTTGCTTCTTAGGACCTAGAAACACATTGCTCGCTGTAACTACATAAATGATCTGCCCCCTACTTTAAACGATAATCGTATCTAATCTATAATATATAAATATTCCAACCTCCCTCTGTATACCCCACCTCTGTTACCCCCCCATACCTTTGGCGGTCGCACTCGCGACCAAATCAGTTAAAAGTGGCATTTTCAAACTACTTGTTAAGCTTATTTATGACTTCTGCCCAACTTGTAGTGCATCCCTTTCCTCTTTCCCACACCGGCACTCACCTCAAATCCTTTGTAACTAGTATTTGTGTCGCAACCCTTTTGTGTCTGACGCGTCCATTCATCCGCAAAGCATTAAATCGCATACAACACACATTTGTTTTGCCAGCTGTAACAATGGCGGTCCACTTCCTTCCTGCCTTCTCCTTCACCGCTACACGCACATACAACCGACCATTTCTGTAGCCGTCGCAGTGATAACATCGCGTCACATACGCGCTTACTAACTACTCCCAGCTTCCGCAGCCTTACAAAGTCACTCATTCAGCAGCTCATTGTGCATTTCGTGCAATTTCTTGCTTCAGCGTTTATTATCTTGCGACCAGCGTCGCAAACTTTTGAGCAGAAGAAAAGCAAATTTGTTGCATTTAAGCAACAAAAAGGTTACTTGTAACTATCTTCATATGGCTGCTGGGAAGGGATGGGAGTGGCGAGAGTCGTATGTGTGGCCGACCGATAGGCCATAGGTATTGGATGCTGCGGGCGGCCGACAAACTTCTTAATCGACAGCAGCACTGAACCCGCACGATTCTTTGAATGTGCTTGGGTAACTGTTGTTTGCATTTCGGTACGAGCAAACGAAAGAGTTTTAAGCTGCTTAAATTTGTACACCCCCAACTTCGGAGTCTTTTTTTTTTTGCTCGAAGAAATGTCTTGATTTTCTGTTCAGAAACTTTGTGCCACATTTGCTTGCAAGTTGCGGTGTACTTTCACCCGCTGTCACACTTGATTTAGTGCTCTCTGACCTCAGTTTAAATATAAACAGCTTCTGCATTAGCTACGAAATCTGAGCCGAAACTTTCTCAAGATGCTGCTGGCTAGAAATTGTGCCCACAAAAGCAGCCGACAGTCAGTTTTGCAAAGGAAAGCGGCTGGTCATCTTATTGCGTGCGTACGCTTTTATGTGCCGCAAATTTGTATTGGACTTTCCTTCGAACAAATGTTAACCAAGTTAACCCATTCACTTGCGTATAACAATTCCCTATAAAATCCTCCAAATCCATTAATTGGTAATTTATTTTTAATTTTGATTTTAGTTTAACCCCAGAAGACATTTCTTATTACCATATACCATTCCAGCACGGGCATGATGAGTGACACATAGAGTGTGGTCTTCATACGTCGAGAGAGGACTTATTATCGGTATTAATTCTGGTGTATTTAGGCGCGACTATTAACACCAAGCGCCTAAATGCATGCTATTTACTTTCATTTATGAAACTTTTGCACATGCACTTCTCAACTGCCATGTAATAAAACTTTATTAAGTTATAATTTGATGGCATATCAAAGTATGCTCGGCCTAGTCTGATGCATACTCCGGACAATGCTTTCGGAATTTTTCGCGGACTCCGCATGTCTTTAAAGTACCCAGCAGTGGTACGACTCTTTGGTTCAATAAATATTTTTTTTATATAAATACATACATGCAAACATGCTGGCCTCCCCTGTATTTTCAAACCGTTTGATGATGTTGGCAGGACTCGACATATTGGAACATTACTTTTTTCTTCAACGAGAAGCCCTACAAACAAGTTTCCTTTTATATTTTCAACCTGCAAAAATATGTGTGCGCCAATTTGTCCATTGCCAGATGGCCAGTTTTTGCCGAATGGTAGTACTTTTGAAGAGAACACTTCTATGGCGACACCCCCGGTAGTACCCGTCGTTATCGTGCAATCTAAAGGTACATATCACCACTAATCAGAATGATTAATTCAATTCCATAAGAATACTGTATGCACTTTGTGGTTCACTGGGAATTTATGTTCAATGACTTAGCTACCGCAAGCCCAAGAACTCCCATGCTTCAAGCAACTCGTACCTCGTTTGAACAAGGAAGTTTTTAGTCAAAAAAGGACACAAATGGGATTATGATCTTATCACATGGCGAGCAGACAAAACGTAGAACTTGTTAAGAACACACATTATAGTTATGTTGATATGTATGCATGTGTATACATACATATTTGCATTAAAACACCTTCCGGGAAAATTGTTTAAACCAAAAGACAAATAAGTTGTTTGGCTCAAAAGCTAGATAGTTGCCAGGTCGGCTGACAAGATTTATTTCTTACTCCTTTCTCTAAAAAATGGGAGTGTGACTTGGTAGAACAACTAATATTTACCCTGAAGCACTCACTATCAGCCACTAGACATAACAAAAACCAAACTATCAAACTAACAACTTACAACAAAGAAGAAGAAGAAGAAGTCATAGTAAGATTTTCAATAATTTGTTGCAGCTGCTTTTCCACTATGCACTAAGAAACTTACATACACGTTTGTTAATGAACACACATCGGCCTCCGTTTATTTTTGANTTCACTACGACCAACTTGCGTGTGTCTGCTCAAAAGAAAATCTTTAGCCGCACTTTGCATGTTGCAAGCTTTTGGCTTGGCGTTGATTTGCATCTGTGGTTTTGGGGCATTAAATGAACTTTGCGCATTTATTTTCTTTCGAACAGATTGCCAGCCACGTTTTTTCGTTCTCAATCTTCTCTAAGCACTTTTGCCGCCGACCTTATCGGCGCTCTATTCGATTCCGATGCAGACATTTGCCATTTTCCATAATTTCTTATGCCCGCTTACAGGCTTCTCTTCCCCTTTTCTGAAACACTTTTCCATGTCATTCGCTGCCAACTAGAAAAGCCCATTAAAATTTAATGTTTTTCATCTTCAAATAAAGTACGAGTATCAACTGAAAAACATAATGGAAGCGTGAGCTTGCGGTTGGAGTAGATCAAAGATTAGAGTGTCGATTTTTCTTGGCAAATCACCTAACATTCATTGCTTGATGAGTTTCTAGTAAATTTTTTGCTACACTAAATGTTTGAAATGTGCTTTTTAATGTCTTAAGGAAGTCTCTTGGCGTATCTGTGATTCATTCAACTTTGAAGTAACTGTTATTAGGTGCTTATAGAGTATGGAATTTTGAGTCTGCATCGGTTTATTTATCGTTTTTAATTTCCTACTGCCGATGAGTAGGGCTTTGATAATATTTACTTTTCAATATTCCGATGATCTTGCATTTTAATATTCGCTTATACTCATAGCATAGACTGGTGAATGTTTTTACGACACTATTTCGAAAGTTGTCGCTTTGGATAAAACCTCGTTTAGTATCGAAGAGTTCGTGGTGGTCATCCATAATTGGAACGGAGCCTTATACGGCTTTCCCATGGCACCCCAATTACGTAGTTCGCTCTCTCATTCGTAATTCGAATTACCCTTCGAATTACGTAATTCGCCATACAAAATTTTCAGAGCGAATTACCTAATTTTGCTGGTAATTCAGATCCAATTACCACGCGAATTACGAACAAATCGGTGCCGTCTCTAATTTTTATCGGAAATTTATCTGAGTACGAAAAGTTAAGTTTATAAATATTTATATCCCTAATTTAATACGGAAACTTATAAATTTTTAGGAGAACCTACATTTTGCATCAATTTTGCAGCGACGAAAAACAAAAACAAAACACAGATACAGAGAACTGTTAAATCGAATTAAGAATGTGCCCGTGGGAATGGGGTAATTCGCTTTCGTAATTGGGGGAGCGAACAAAGTAATTCAAGATGCCGCGGGTAAATAGTATTAGGGCTACGCGTAATAACACGTCTTTCAGTAGATTACAGTCAAATTTTGAGGAAGCTGTGTCATTACCTACATAAGTTCTTTGAAAAGTCCAGCTAGAATTATCCGTCTTCAAAATTTCAGTGAGCAAGAAAAAATTCTCTCGGGTCTCTCTATACGAACACAAATTTGCAGAAATTTGCAAGTTTCAATTTTTGGGGGAAAAAATTAAACACATATATATATTTCTTTCATGAGCAACATGGTATGGTAATCGTTTTGCATTCTATTTTTGTTACTAAGAAAAATATTATAATATATATATTATAAAAACATTTAATTTTTCAATTAATTTTTTATGAGTAAACAGTAATTATTCAGGATCTGATTAATCAGAATCTGATTAATCACATTATTTTATTAATCAGGATTATAATTAATTAATAAATGATTTAATCGATTAATCGCACGTTGTACTACAAATTATTCCCTCGACGAACATTCTTATTTCGTTCGTGTTTGACAGCCATTGAAAGGAACAAGCCTCTAAATTTTCAAGGAACTTACTGCTCGGCCATAGGGGAAATGGTGATCTGAAGGAGTTTTTGCGCCGCTTCGTAATCGTTGGCGAAGCATGAGTCCGTTACAATTTACCAAAGACTCAGGGAATAGTCGGGCTGGCTAAACGTACACCAATGAAAGCTAAGGTAGTTCTGCCGGCCAACACGGACATCTGTACATTTTTTATGATGTACGGGGTGCCATTAACATCGATAACCTCACAAATGTGAAAACAAGTATCGGTGAATACAACAGCTCTTTACTGCCAGATTTGAATAGTCCTCAGCTCCAAGGTCTCGCTGCTTTTCTGACAGACTATTGTTGCTCAAATCTCATCTTGACCTGTTCATCAAATGCTTCAGCATTGTTGCCTTTCTAAGCCCCAAGCGTATTCTGGGTGTCTGTTGTAAGATTTTCGTCCCCGACTTTGAAGGAACCAGGCTCAGCTTTTCGCCAGCTTTCAAGCCTCGCAAGCTGGCGTAAGTCAATTGGCACCCTGAAATTGTGCATATGGAAACTGTGCATACGAAATAATGCATATGAAAAAAACCGAAATAATGCATACGAAAAAAACCGAAATAATGCATATGAAAAAAACCGAAATAATGCATATATGCACAGTTTCGGTTGAAAACCGCAATAATGCATATTAGAAAAACCGAAATTATGCATATGCACTC
>NW_016169704.1:0-16967 GCF_001687245.7 Rhagoletis zephyria
TTCGCACAAAGGAGAAATGACTGGGGTGTTTTGTTGGACTCGGCCAAAATCGCTCAGGCGGTTATAGCTCCAAACAAGAAGAAGAAGATTTAGACGCATGAGCGTTCGTTGCACTTGATGACCACTGTACTTGATTGTTGGAAACTGTGAACAAATCTCACAAGATAACCCGATAACCACGAGGGATGTAAAAACTGTAGGAAAATGGTCCCTCCAATCCAGGGGATCTTAGGATGCCGCTAGCAACTTAGTCTTTAACCCTTTCGTGTCCGATGTTTGGGGTTTTGGTTTATAAATCTCGGCGTTTAAAATATTTTTTCGAATGGTTTATTTTGAATGACACTTTGGAATGTTGCTGAATTTCATGCCATAATTATTTAACTAATTAGTTTTTACCATCTTTTCGTTATGAATTCTTGCGCTCAACATAAATGTTGCTGAAAATGTTTCTGCAACACTTTAAAACATTCAAATAAATTATATTTTTTTCATAAACAAAGGGGTTAAGGTTATAGAATTTATTAAAGCAAATGAAATGAAAACATCAAGGCGTAAAAATTGTTTTTAGTTTTTGTTAGAAAACTTTGTAAACATTTATAAGCAACATTTCATAATGGCCAAACCAGAAATCATAGACCTTTTGAAATTTATACCGCTCATATCTAAGGCCCAACCAACAATAATATGCCATCAAAAAAAATTTTACCCCCACCCAATTTATTTCGGGCATGAGAGGGTTAAGGATACTAAAAGGAAAGATCTTAGTAGTTGATCTCCTTATACTTAAGGGATCGACTCTAACTAATTGAAATGTATCTGTATTTGTACTTGTATTTGTAAATGTATTTGATGACATATTAAGCAAATTTTACCACACCGGATATATTTCACATGTATGTATGTGGCCTAGTTCAAATTTTGCTACATTTTCATTTCAACAAATTAATTTTCAACCATAAAAAAAAAAAGATGCATTCGCCGATTACCCAATTTGCCTTCATTTGTGTCACGATTTATACACAAAATCGCCATTGCATTGTTGCTATGTTGCTTGCCACCAATTGTGGCAAATGTAATGTTAACGCAACAACATCGCGAAATTGTCTCCAATTGTGTGCCGACATTTATGATCCACATTAAGTCATTTGTCGCAGGCAAACTATCTGCTGTTATTGTTGTTGGTGCTGCTGTCAGCACGCTGATTTTGCCAACAACCGAGGCATTTTTTATTGTGTGAAATATCTTATTCGCCAAGCAACCAGCAGCTATGGTGGCTGCTGTTGTCATTGTTGTTGTCACAATTGTATCTCATCACTGTTGATTGTGCGATAGTCTTTTGTGCGCTCCCCACTAGCTGGGAAAAAGCAAAAAAATATTGCACTAAGCGTTGCGTGGAATGATACGGCGACCCCAGTAGATGTGTGGGTGGTGGGCATTTGCCACGCGAATGTAGAAGGTAATGAATCTACGGTTGTGGTGTAGGCACTGGAATAGGCAGTGGCAGACCAACGAAGATACAAGTGAATAGTGTGTGTGTGTGCGTGTGTGCCCGTCGCTGTCATGACCATTGAAAATTTAAATTGTTATTGCTCATTGTTTATTCTTCTCTTCTTTGCATTGATATTTATGCCATTGTATTTGTATGCTTTTTTATACTATTTTATTCATTTGTCTGCCAAGCTTAAGATTTCCTTTTGTATCTGACACTTCAGCAGCTCATTTGTTGATGAGCTTCTTTACATTTATTTCACTTTTCCGAATATTTTTCAAGCGAAACCAGGCTAAAATGATTACTTATACGCAGTTGAGGTTATGGCGTAGAAAACTCTATTAACTGGCTACATTTGCTTCTAATTGGGTCATTGAACAATCACAATTCGCTCTCTTATTACGAGCCTGAGATAAGAAAAGCTAAACTCCAGCCACATACAAATCAAGAAATTATTAAATTAGGCGCAAAATTCAAAAAAACTGATTTTTTTCTGTGGACAGCTTATGCAATTATAAATAACTTTTAGTTATTATCTTTTAGTAATTTTGTAAAATATGGCCTCCTTTTTAAGAAAAAATTATTATAGTTTTGTTTATATGGATAAAAACACATTTCTAGAATTTTACAGCGTAGGTACTAACCACGAATCAGAATGTTTCATAGTCGTCTGGCCAGTACGTTTCAAAATCTTATTCCATTTGATAGAAACTACTAGGGCACAACTTAAGAATTTTCGTTCGCAAGATTTTCTGAATACACTGGTTTACAGCAAAAATGTTCTACAGATGGCACTATCCAATTCCCATGTAGAATTCCTTGGTGATTTGATTCCGAAAATCGAGATATTTTTTTATGGATGACTTCGGGATATTTGCAATTTACCGTTATTCAGCTTTAAAAAATAGTGGTTTCACTTAATCAAGTATATCTTACTAACCAATTGAATAATCATAATACGAGATAAGGGAAATTAAAGCAAATAAAATTCTCCATAAACCGTATATACATCACTTTTCGATAGACCTGATATTTTCTGCGAAATTAATTAATCATTTCTGACGCCTCTTGTTTTCGATGCAACCGGTCTACCTACTCAGATGTATGTACGTGGCGTATGAGTAACACTCTGTTCTGCTCANTTCGATGCAACCGGTCTACCTACTCAGATGTATGTACGTGGCGTATGAGTAACACTCTGTTCTGCTCACATGTCATACAAAAAATCCTTGCGCATTTTCATTTGACCAATCATTATTTTCTTNTATGTCATACAAAAAAATCCTTGCGCATTTTCATTTGACCAATCATTATTTTCTTATTTGTCTATCGATTCTCTTCATTAGTAGCTTTGTGTTTTTCTAAAGGAACAGGCTTTAACACAAGTGCAAAATATTTACACAGGTNCAGCTTCGTTTTTTTCTAAAGGAACAGGCTTTAACACAAGTGCAAAATATTTACACAGGTACTGTTATTTTTGACTTTTTTCACTATTAAAGTTTAAATTTTTTGCATTTTTCCATAAAAAAAAAAAAAAATCTGGAGTGATTTCTTACGGTAAGTAAAATTAAGTTAAACTAAATTAAATTAAGTAAAATTATCCGACTAATCGACTATTCGGTTAACCGATTATTCGGTTCGTAACCGTCCGTATTAATTAATAGAAAAAAGCGGTCTTCCGGTTCAAAACCGGTTCGGTTCAAAACCGGTTCACGTCCCTGCTTATAAGTCGTTTAATGGTATTCGAATACGCGCCCGCCTTCGAATATTCGAATAGTTGCTTTGTTTCGATTCCTCGAGTACTGTAGCAAATCGAATTTATGTACATGTTTAAATTCATAAAAATTCGGTTTAATAACACAGGTTTACAAGAAACGAATTTTCTCTGTATTGAATGAAACCTATTTATTAGAGATATACGCCGCCGAGCCACGCCGCCGCCGCGCCTAAGGAATTTTGTACAAAATTTTCATGATGTATGTACATTTAAATACATCGTTTGAAGGAACTAAATACTACTCGTATAAAAACANACTGTAGCAAATCGAATTTATGTACATGTTTAAATTCATAAAAATTCGGTTTAATAACACAGGTTTACAAGAAACGAATTTTCTCTGTATTGAATGAAACCTATTTATTAGAGATATACGCCGCCGAGCCACGCCGCCGCCGCGCCTAAGGAATTTTGTACAAAATTTTCATGATGTATGTACATTTAAATACATCGTTTGAAGGAACTAAATACTACTCGTATAAAAACACCATTTTATGAAATGAAAATCACCATTTTAAAGTAGTTTTTTTTGCATAATTTGGGCCACTGGACAANTACCTACTCAGATGTATGTACGTGGCGTATGAGTAACACTCTGTTCTGCTCACATGTCATACAAAAAATCCTTGCGCATTTTCATTTGACCAATCATTATTTTCTTATTTGTCTATCGATTCTCTTCATTAGTAGCTTTGTGTTTTTCTAAAGGAACAGGCTTTAACACAAGTGCAAAATATTTACACAGGTACTGTTATTTTTGACTTTTTTCACTATTAAAGTTTAAATTTTTTGCATTTTTCCATAAAAAAAAAAAAAAATCTGGAGTGATTTCTTACGGTAAGTAAAATTAAGTTAAACTAAATTAAATTAAGTAAAATTATCCGACTAATCGACTATTCGGTTAACCGATTATTCGGTTCGTAACCGTCCGTATTAATTAATAGAAAAAAGCGGTCTTCCGGTTCAAAACCGGTTCGGTTCAAAACCGGTTCACGTCCCTGCTTATAAGTCGTTTAATGGTATTCGAATACGCGCCCGCCTTCGAATATTCGAATAGTTGCTTTGTTTCGATTCCTCGAGTACTGTAGCAAATCGAATTTATGTACATGTTTAAATTCATAAAAATTCGGTTTAATAACACAGGTTTACAAGAAACGAATTTTCTCTGTATTGAATGAAACCTATTTATTAGAGATATACGCCGCCGAGCCACGCCGCCGCCGCGCCTAAGGAATTTTGTACAAAATTTTCATGATGTATGTACATTTAAATACATCGTTTGAAGGAACTAAATACTACTCGTATAAAAACACCATTTTATGAAATGAAAATCACCATTTTAAAGTAGTTTTTTTTGCATAATTTGGGCCACTGGACAAGAATATGATCTCCTTTATTTTTCCAAAAAGAGTTTAACTCAGAAAAAAACATAGGTAACGTACTTTTCGAACGAAAGCGTTTATTACAGTTAAATTAGGGTCGAATAGGGACGATTTTTTTCCGCAGTAGACAATTCTTTTCAACACTACAACAATATTACTTTTTATACACATACTACAACAACAAGAAAGTTATAACACATCAAAAACTTTAACGCCAATATCTCAATTTTAAGAGAGGCGGCCTCATTGCATCGAACTCCTCAATTTATGGAGATAAAGCAAAGACAAGTTGAGTTTCCTGTGAATTTTTTTTTTAATATGTTAAACAGACTTTCAATAAAAAAGCAAACACTTTTTTTTGCTAATTTTTACATTCGTAAGTTATTTTATTCTGGGATCCCAGGAAGGTTTTGCTCCCTCGCACCGCAATGTTTTCAACACAGTGTTAAAGTTCCCCCTTTTTGGTAAAAATTTGTATTATTTTTCATTACATTCGGTTCTCCTCAGAAAAATTTGGCGCATAATATTTTAGTGGAAATTTTAACCATCTATAAGCCATTTTTCAAAACAGTGGGTCAAGAAGACCCGTTCTGGTTCGAGTTGATGGGTTAAACTTTTGGAACGAAGTAGACCAACCTTGTTTTCAATATGTAATCCGCAAATGAATATACCTCAGACCTTCTTCTGTTCGCCCATCCATCAGCGCCAGACACTCAACATTTTAATTCAAGTAGGAAGAAACGTAATTTAAATTTAAAACTAATTCAATAAATTAATCAAATAGAATTGTAATCTGAATTGGCATGGCGAATGCCTAACGCTGACGAGATGACATGATAAGATGAGTAGCCTCATGGCTCCTTGGAGTCTACCTTATGGGCAGTAGGGTCGCCGCCGCCGCCGATCCTTTTTGAAGTTGACCAAGCTGCCGCCGCAAAGCCTGTCGGCGTAAACCTCTACTCTTTATCCCTATGTTATTCGGCGGGTTAAAATCCAATACAATTCTTCTGAATTTGACCTTGAATGACCTTCGCATGACCTCTAGATAACTTTGAAGAATCAAGGGCCCCCATATTCTTATTCAGCGACAACAAAAACCTATGTTTTGAATTTTAATTTTTATCGAATACATTTTCTTCTTATTTCATCGCCAAATGACCTCGAACCTGACATCATGGTGGTTAACGGACCTCAGATTCGGGTTCAGCGAGTAGAAAACCCCATATACGTACATATATGGGTTTTCAGGTTTATTCAATGAATTTTTCCCTACTTGACCTTCAAATGACAGACTTCGGATTCGCATTCAGCGCTTCGATTGCCATAGGGATATAGAGGTTTGGTTCAATGTGGAGAAACTTCTTTTTGTAAGCCTGTGTAATCCTTTAATGAATATTAAATATAAGCAGCTTCGTTGACTTTTTCTCAGACTCGCTCCTTCGGCTATGCTATGTTTTAACAAATGAAAAATTAAATACACCCAAAGGACATATTTACAATAGATACATTCCTGTGGCATAGGACGAATCAGTGCTTATTTACATTCATTACTGATTTCATTTACGAATGATAAATTTGCGGTGCGTACGCCTCAAATCACTTGCAGCACTTGCAACACATACACACATCCATACACCCAAACACCCAAACACCCAACACACGCACTTTAAGCACTTTGCCAACAATTTCATAATGAAATTGAAATCCCGGCCGACGTTCGACGACCTGCGCGACCTATGTTTGTGCTTAAGTATGTATGCACGTCAGTGGATGTCGACCGCCTCCTTGGCAGACAGACAGACAGACAGAAAGCAAACTTTACACACGTAATACCACTGTAAATCCACCGCCAACAACCACAACAATAACATACATTTGTGTGTATGGCTGCATACGCATCCATACGTATTTATGTATGTAGGTGTGAAGGCGGTGATCGTAGTTGATTCTGTGCGAGGGGTGGATGATGATGATGGCTGGGCGGACGTTGAAACGATTGAAGCACGTGTTGCAATGTCGTTTTGGCGCGCGGTGCACACTTCATAAATTTCCAACGAGAATAACGGAACTGTAACAGAAACAGTTATTATTGCAGTTAGTTATTATAGTACCCACGCAGAAACGTTACATATGTATGTACATACGTACAAGGGAAAAGTCGAAAAGTTCGCATCCGCTTCCGATGCCCCAGTCAAAATTCTTAAAGGCAAGTATTGTTTTTGTTGGTGCATTGCACGGATTTCCAAAGTACATTATTTACTTTTACTTTTACTTTTAACGCCTGATACTGCGGCTATTGTTGTTGCTTTTGCTGCAGCAGTTTTTATTATTATTATTATTGTTTGTTGTTGCTGTTGCTGTTGACTGTACTGGTGTTGCCGGTGAAGTTTTTCCAAACTTTAACGGAAGCTAAACCCATCATCAACAGTAACTTGAAAGCGGACACAACGCCGCAACGGCCCGGAAGGATTCACATTTTTGGATTGTTGCTTTTGTTGTGCTGTGGAAAAAGTCAAGAGGGTTGAATAGTGCAAGTGGCTGCATGGCGCGAAGGTGTGAGAAGTTATTAACTCAGAAGGAGATCCAAACGTATGTACATACATACATACTTACATATATAGCTGTGAAAGTGCAGAATATAGAGAAGCACGTAGAATCATCGAAGCGGCAAACCGCAATGCGCAATAAAACTGACTCGGAGAGGGTCAATGCAGTTTTCAGTAAAAAAAAATGTGCTTCTGCGTTTATAAATTTTTTGTTCGGTATATTGTGTATACATACTCAATTTCCACGGCCAGTGTTTGGTATGTGAGTGTACTGGCTACCTCACACGTCGCTGCAATCAGAACTTCGAGCGACCGCCACAAGTTTATGATTTATTTAACCATCTTAATTGACTTTTTCCTCCGACGCATATGGGTGTGTTTGGGCGAGTATTTCCCTGACGTGGAATGTAATAATATACATAAGTGCAAATGTACATACATATGTGTATATTGCCTTGAGCCGCTGCGTGTGAGAGGATAATAATATACTTCTTAGCATTTAACTGTTTCCCATGGACACATTCTGTCACATTTCCTTTT
Source organism: Rhagoletis zephyria (assembly GCF_001687245.7). Taxonomy (NCBI): domain Eukaryota; kingdom Metazoa; phylum Arthropoda; class Insecta; order Diptera; family Tephritidae; genus Rhagoletis; species Rhagoletis zephyria. The sequence continues at coordinate 7,735 of NW_016169704.1, forward strand.
GATTTTTCTTGTTGGGATTCAAAGGATATGAAGAATGCTAAATAAATTCCCTAATACCAAGTTTAGCTCAACTACCTACATCTATACTTTTATCAATTGTTTCATTAATAAATTTAACTACATACATATGTACATATCGACACCTGAGTGGATGATCGACCTAGCTCGGCAGCCAGTTCGAAAACGCCCTATCTCAGAATTTGACGGAAAAGCGCCCTTTCTCAGAAAACTTCTCAAGAACACCCTATTTCAGAATTCGGTTCTCAGTTGTTGATTCTAAAACGACCTATCTCAACAAATTTTCAATATAACCGAATTCTTAGATAGAGCGTTCTTCAAAAGTTTTCTGAGATCGGGCGTTTTCAATCAATACTAAAATAGGCCGCTGGATGACGCTAAAGTCAGTTTTTGTCCTTACGATGATATCAACCAGTCAGGCCAGAGTCTGGATATTTCTGGTGCATGCTCTCAAATCGTAGTTCTTTAAAAAATTACTGTGGTCACCGTCAAAGAGGAGGGACTCTTCCTAGGGCCTGCTGTCTTTTTCATCGAATCAAGATTTTACGTGCTGGCTGATGACTGGAGTTTAAGTATGCTCTACACCTATCCACAAGAAAGGCTATCCCCCCATACGCGCTAACCACCGCGGGATCCGCCTTCTAAGCATACAGGGTTTTATCGAACGTATTGTGTGAAAGACTGTCGCCATATCTTTGAAAAGACTTGCAAGAATGGGATCGACACACATTCCTAATTTGTTGATTTCAAAGCCGTTTTCGACAGCACGAAAATAAGTTGTCTTAATGCCGCGATGTCTGAATTTTGTATCCCCGCGAAGCTAATACGGCTGTGCAGAATGACGTTGAGCAATAGCAACAGCACAGGCAGAATCGGGTGGACCTCTCCGTGCCGTTTGATTGCAAACGAGGTTTCAGACGAGGTGACTCCCTTTCATGTGATTTCTTTAATCTGATGTTGGAGAATATAATAAGAGCGAAAATAAGAACGAAAAATTTCAAGCGTATGCTGATGACATCGACATCATCGGTAAGAAAAAACGCCAGTATTTCCTTTTCAAAGTTGAAAATCATACTCTATATGTCACTAATAATGCCCTTTCTGGTGTATGGCGCAGAAGCATGGAAACATCTGATGGGAGGGCTGTTGTAGTTTTTTAGCGATGGCGAATACCGCAGGCGATGGAACGATGAGCTGTATGAGCTTTAGAACGATATCGATATATGTATGTATGTAGACTTAGTGCGGCGAATTCAAATACAGAGACTACGCTGGCTTGGTAATGTCAGAAACGCTCCAGCTCTTAAAGTATGCAACGCGGGTCATGATGCTGGTAACAAAGGAAGAGGCAGGCCTGCTCTGCGTTGGAAAGACCAGCTGTAGAAAGACTTGGCTTCTCTTTGCATTTCGAATTGGTATCAGTTAACGCAGAAGGTAATCGACTTTCGTGCTTTGTTGGACTCGGCCAAATTCGCTTAGGCGGTCAGCGCCAGGACCAAATATCCCTTCCTTTTTCACACTTGCATTGAAGTCGCCAAGCACGTTTACCATATTGTGACGGGAGCAGCACTCGTACATAAGTGTGTTCCAAGTGTCCAATAGCTCTGTGTGTCCTTCTCTTCTCTCAGGGCATGAGCTCAGATAAACGGGAAGTTGAAGGATCTTGCTTTGATTCAGATCTTGGCGAGAAACTGATCCAACGTGTGAATGACAGTACTCGGTGACAGAGTCTCTCACGTACCACATGTCCGATACCGAGTTTGCCCTCCTTTACATGGCAGCTGTAGTAGATCTCGCAAGTTCCTAAGGGCTCCGAGCGAGGCAAGGTGGAGCGGAGGCAAGGTGGTACTTTTTGCATGTTATCGGTCATACAGATATCACAAAACTGGCCTTCAATGAAAGGCGGCTAAAGTAATTGTTCAATTTGTATGCTTTGCTTTGAGTTCAAAAATGCTTCAGGAAAAGCTTGCTGTATGAGCACTTTCATATGGCAACTTTAATTTGAAAGCTCGGAACGGTCCCGCTCGTCTCGGCCCCGCTTTTTTTGTGGCGCGTTCATACTTAGTGTTCTCAGGACTTCAATCCGCCGGATATAGGGACCTTCCGCATTAAGAGTCCATGGTCGGCATCAACAGAAGGGGGTCACAGCCGAGGCTTTCATTTACCTCTCATTGGAGTGTGATTTTACTTGACGTGTCTCAAGGCCAGTGCACAACTCATTGCTGGGGACTTGCCTTCTCACATAAGATACTTGGCGCAGATATCCGTAATAGTGATCTACTTAAACCGGATGCAAACTAATAATTTTGGGCCACTCCCTGGTGAACGGCGATCAAAAGCATTATCCACATGCATAGACGTATGCACACTAAACCATCTCCTATGAGCTTTTTATTATAAATTTAAAATTAATTCAAAATAACGCAGTGAAAAATGAAGAAATATACGTTTAGTGAGGATAACACATTCGCAGAGACAATGTTTTGGCGTTTCGTCAACCAGCTCTCAGAATAGACAGTCGTTTATGTCCAAACGCCAATTTTACTGAAGTTATAGCGGAAGGAAAATTGTTCCGCGAACTTTCCAGTGATTTAAGGATTTTATTAGATGTCTCCTTTGATGTTTAGATGAAACACTTAGGAGTCCTCTACCCTGAATATTATATCCAGTGCCTACTGTTTAGCCCATAAAATGCCATACAATTGTTTTTGATCATGGAACACTGAGGTAGAGCCTTGTTTGTCTTTGACCCTCTTGCTTTGTTACTTACTCAATAAGCAAGAAAGTACGAGTATTCGTGACCACAAAAGCATTAAGGGGTTTTGATGTATGAAATTATATGCGACTTCAGTGCTAGTAAAACGGGCATAATGTAGACATAATGCAGATGTTTTGAACCGTTTAAATTCAATTCAATATAAAATAAAATAGTACATACATATGTATGTATGTATAAACTCAGAATTTTTGCAAACTTATAGAGATGCACATAAGTACTTAACTATGTAATGTTTGTATGAGCAATCGTTCACTTTTTCGCGAAATCATTAAGTCCAAATGCGGTGTTGCCACAACCGGAGTGATCCATCTTTTTATTTTGCGCACTTGTCATTCATTACAAGTAAACCGTCAAATTTGAAACCTACCGCAAACGCACATTAATAACACAAGGACAGTTGAACCTGACAAACTTCGGCAAATTTCAATCAGAACTTCATTTTCCAAGCAGAACTGGAGTTGTCAATAATGAAATATGCCAAAGTTTGCACAAACTCACACATAACATATTCAACCCATGTTCACGCACTCAGATCCTTATACACACACACACATATGTACATATGTATGTACCCTGCAAAAAATGCGACTAATCCGGGATGACTCCGGGAGCAATCGCAAAGGAATATGCGACTAATACCACTTTTTTACTCTTATATGGAATGAACTGTTCGCTTTTGTTCGAGCATGTCCTATAAAGAGACTAATTGTTACCCTTTATACCCGAATGGGTAAAAAAGCGACTGGTCAATTTTAAAAAATAAAAATAAAACTTTGCGCCAGCTGCGATTCGAACCGGAGCTCACAGTTTTGTTAAGTGAATGCTCTGTCTCTGTGCCAACGGCGCACACAATTATTAAATCGTTAATAGTACCCGTTAGAAATGAGTCGGTGACTAATTGATCTCCGATTATACCCGTAAGGGATGAGTCGAGACTAATTGATCTCCAATAATACCCGTATGGGAAAAGTTCCGACTAAATAATGCCCAATTGTACCCGGTTGAAAGTAATCTCGGAATACTCTCTTTAGATATTAGTCTCACAATTTTTTGCAGGGTATCTACAACGGCGTTTCGCAACCATCCTCCAGATATAGCTTGTGCTGGACACATGCCCTTTCTTGCAAGTTGCAACTGAAAATTATTATTAGTTTATTTCAATGCGGATATTTCTTGACTTAAAAAACACTTGGCGGCGACGGCAAATTGCCAATCCTTGCTTTGTTCGCTGTACCGTTCCGCAAAGTTGCCAAATGAATAAAACATGTAAACCGAAGAGTTGTGGAGTGCCACTCACTTGGCCATTGATATGTGCCTACATATGTATGTATATATGTGTGTGTACGTATGAATTTAACTCATTTCCCCCCTTGATCACACCGTTTGCCTTGCTCCATACCTAAAAACTCTGCTCATCCACGTCATAGTTTGTGATATATTGTGGAGTAGCAGTTCGCAAAACGTGATCAACTTTTAATTGCTGCAGCGCGAGCTCAAGCCATCCTTTTAAATAAGGCGAATACATACAACCTCCCAAACGTCAGCTCTTCTCTTCGCTGCAATTGACCACTGCATTTTAAGGATTTTTTGCTTGCTTCCCTGATGGCTCTAATGTGACAGTCGCGACATTTGCCACTTTTTACGCGATGCCAACAGAGTGCGTCTGTTGCTTGTCACACGCCGCCGTTATCGTTCTCTTTGTAGCCGGTGCCAAAGTGGAAAATGCAGCATTGCGGTGTGCAAGATTTATGTCCTCCCAGATACGGGTAGGTTGTTCTTAATGAATGTGTTTCAGTGACTTTGTCATAGTGCTGCTCTGTTTAGTTCGCTTTTGCTGCTAGCTGGCTGTTATTGGTTCATTATATAAGCTGGAGAATATTAATTAGCAGACTAATTATCACTTTGCCACAGGAATCCGTTGATGAAGCGTGCCAATGAGAAGATCAAAAGCTCCGGCTTGGCTCTTTGAAGCTTTGCCGGAGAAAATGGTGGAGGGTTAAATAAAAGCGTCCTCGTATTCATCTTCGTGTTCGTCTTCCTATTCATCTTCGTCTTCGGGTAAGTCTTCGTCTTTTTTTTCGTGTTGGTCCTAGTGTTCGTTTTCGTCTTTGTGTTCCTCTTCGTATTTTTATTCGACTATGAATTCGTCTTAATTTTGGTTTTTGTAATCATCTTAGCCTTTGTCTTCGCAGTACATAGTCTTCGGTTTGTAAGTCAAAATAATGCAAATATAAATGTATGTACGAAAGGAAATAACTTGAATTTTTGAAAGAAAAAATACCTTGTCAATGTATGTAGATATCTGTGGACATTTGACAAAACAACTCAAGTCTATCTTGCACGTACAAAGAATATAGCATATGTCGGCAAAGCTCTTTTTACCGACAGAGCAATCATTTTTATTTAAATGAAAACATGCAATTCGATTACTAATCAACAATCGCCCTGCCCAGTGTTGCCAGGTTGACGTTCTCGACGTCATTCTACGTCAGTTGATTAAGAAGTTTTTTCGGAAAAATTTTACGTTCTTTGACAAAATTCAAACTTTAACAATGGAGACATTTTGGAAGATAATTCGAAGTGTTAAACGAGCATTTAAGGATCTTTCAAGATACCGTCACTAGACACGAATAAAGTCGTCTGCTCAAAAGTTGACCGCGAAAAAAGACGCATAAAAAAACTTCAGCGAAGAAAGCTCTCACCATAGTTGACGGCGAAGAGGGACGCGTAAACCTATTTTCGCTGTCAACTATGTTTGCGAATGTAATAGTATGTAAATTGATTTATTTTGGAACGAATTTCCGTCATCCCTTGTCAAGTTTGGTTTGCAGACAAACCGGTTTCGGCGTTGTGCCATCTTCAGTGTCATTTTTCGTTCGTATGTAAATTCCCCATTTTTGGGGAATGTTGCTGAAGTGACAGTCCACTCTAGGGCGCCTTTATTCGTGTCTACTGACTATACGTTCTACTGTGGTAAACATTAAAAGAATTCATCAAAAAGATGTGAAATTACTTGAATACAGGCGCAATCTGTATATCCTCTAAGAAAAATCTACTATTTCGTAGCTGCCAGTAACATATAGTAGAGCTGGATTTCACTATAGATATTAGTGATTAGTTCACTTCTAGTTCGTTCAGCTTAATGAGCTAGCTCTTCTGACTCTTGGTTCGTTCATCTTTTTGAACTATAGCTCACCTAATTGAACTAGTTCGGTAGTAAGAGCCGAGTTATAGAACAACAAAAATGTATGTTTTGTAACAAATACATATAAAAGATTGAATCAATCTGTAAAATAAAAAAAAAATAAAAATTCTACATGTCCATGTTCCTCTGTAATAACGACGCAAATCAGTCGCCTTCATTCCTTCGTCTTTCTCCAAAATCACGAAAGGGTGTATTGGCTTTCATATGGCGATTCAAATTTCTATGACAGCCACCAACAACGCTTATGGAAATTCGGCAGTGCTTGCAATTCATTTTCTCTTCTTCAGTTTTGCCTTCGAAATGCGACCAAATTGCGCTTCGCTTTGGTATCTGAAAGCGAAAGTCTTTTTTAAACAACAAATCCCAAAAACTCAACTAAAAATTTACATTTTTTTACACAAATCGCACTAAGTAATGCCAAATATTGATAATTTAACTAAATAAAATGCCTTTTTAGTGCGAATTCCGATCAGTTGTTTCGTTATAGCCTTACAACGAAAAACAAGAAGCCATATCGTCGTTTAAAGTATAAAACCGCGTATCGTCATTCCGTGTAACTGGCATTTGCTGCCAAAAATAGGATTTGCTCACACAAGCTTTTGGTTAAATCCTTATCAATTCGTCCTGAAATATACTAGCCACAAATGCGACTGCTTTATAAAAAAAAGAACCATTTTGAAATATGAGTGTTTTTACTCTCTAGAAAATAATTTATGCAACCTCACATACGCGGTTTTGCATTTTGTTGATACGCGGTTTTGTTCTTTAAACGACGATATGTGTTAAAATTACTTTTCCATTTTTATTGGAGGGTTGCCAAACAAAATTTTAGTTCACTATAATGAACGAACTAATGAACTAGTTCAATTAAAAGAGCTGGTTATTTCGCTCTTTATTTGGCGCTCAAACTGTTGATAGACAATATGTGGTTTGAAAACTTACGCAATTCATTCAAAGATTTTCCCAAAAATTACCTATGTAACTATGTATTTACAATTGAATTACCGCCATTTTCGTGAACGGCACAGTCATTACACTTTCTAACCAGGCTCTATTCTAAAAAAAAGTCGTGTTGACAAATGTTTATCAATCGTCAAAATCACTATGCAGCATTGCACTTTGCAACCTCATCCCCAACAATCAGAAAACTATTCTGGGTAAACGGTGTGCTGTGTTTACACGCTTAAACGTTGTTACAAAGGTCATTTTGATGGTTCGCAGTGCAACCAAGCATAATGCAATGATCAACTTAAAACAAAAAAAAAAATAAAAATCAAATCAAAACTCGACACCTTGTCCAACGATTCCACTTCATCTTCACCTCCCACCGGCTGTTTTAGGTGGAATATCAAAAGAAGGTGTTGACAAACATGAAATTCGTGTGAATTCCGACACGTTGTGACAATTTTTGTGCAAAATAAGAAAAACAAATACCGCAACAATTGCACAATAAAGTCAAAAACACAAAAAAAAGTAACAAGAACATTGTGCTTCTTACCTTACAACAAAAATCAGTGATAACAATTCGCTTGGCCATGATGCCGCGTGCTGCATAAATAAAGCAACATGTTTATGCAACAGGAATGCAAATGCTAAAAACTGGTGCATGGATGAGTTGCGGTTGCGGTTGTCTGGCAGTGGATTTAGGTATACTTAGTTGCTTGTAAAAAATATTTGGAATTCTCTTAAACTTGCTTAAAAGCTTATGAGTTAGAGCTTAACTCTTTATGTATACGTATGCGGGTAAGTACCAGGGATGAAAAAGTAGGTACAATTGTATCTTTTTCCAACGTTTGTTGACTTAAAGGTACAGTCACTAGATTTTAGGTACAATCATCTTTTGAGCAGATGCATTTTTACTTTTTTTTTTCTTTTTCCTTTACCGTGCTAATATATTTGCTTGTAGGCTTCGCTTTCATTTTGAAGAATAAACAATTCTAAAGAAGTAACAGGTTTAATAGAATCCCGTTCAAATATAACCTAAATCCCGTTGTATACTAAATTTATAATATAAATCCCGCGCTATATGTATCTATTATACATAAAATGCTTTCGGATGAAAAAACACAAGCATGCACATACATAGATATGCAATATACATAGGAGTTATACGGGCCATTCCACGTCAAAAAGCATGCGGCCTTGCCCAAAAATTTGAAGGTCAACTAGACGAACTATTGAGACTTTAAAGTGAATGCAATCCAACTGATTCTAATTTTCTGTGAAAAATTATTAAAATTATTAAAATCAATCCGAAATTGCCTATTGATTTTTATAAAGGTACTTAGTTCTACTCGGAATAAAACATTATTTTCAAAGTAGTGACCAAAAGAAACTCTTTTTTTTATATTTTGCCAAAAAATGTTGTAGAAGTCGAAAAAATAATAAAAATTTGTGTAAATTTCAGATTGACCTAAAAACTTTCCATATATTTGCAATATGCTCACAAAACTTATTATTTCTTAAAATATTATAAGAATCCTTCTTTTCAAAGTCACACTGAACAAAAAAGCCATCTCTGGATCAAAGAAAAACTTTCCTCACTTTAAGGTCGAAAATTCTTCCGAATGAGTAAAAAATTCTCCCGAATGCTTAATTTTTCCTTGGAATGTGTAAAAACGTACATGAAAATATGGAACCGTGGATGTAATCTATCATTTTGAAGAAATGTTGGGCATGAAAAGAGGATAACACTTCTGTTAGTGCTGTTTCGTTCCCATTTTTCTTCATTTTGATTGCTGTTTTTCTTGAATTAAGACAAGTTTTTTCTTTGGGTGCATATAAAAACTTAAAATGGGTTAAAATATAACCGAGCTAAAAGTTATTTAGTGCCGGAAGTCATGCGAAAATGGTTTTTTAAGAATAGGTTGAGAATTTCAAGGTGTTAGAAAAATTTTAAGCGCAGTTTCGTGAATTAATTGACCAGCCCTACGACCTGTACTAGGTCAATTAATAACTCTAAATATTTTTGCATAAATCGTTTAAAACAAGCTCAGAATCTAGAAACTCAAGATATCCAAATTAATTTTGGATAACTAATAAAATTGCTATTAAAATTCATTTCAAGTGAGTGAAGTTCCGCTGATAGAATTCATATGAACGGCACTATTTTACCACAGAGTATGGCAGCTTTTTCTTATTTATCAATAACTAAATTTTATTACTTGGTATGGAATGACCAAAATCCCGTTTTTCGTCAGAAAATCCCATTCGCCCTTTTAAGTCATAAAA